>NW_026600589.1:0-187022 GCF_029448725.1 Salvelinus fontinalis | reverse complement strand
ACCCGTCATGTAGTATCTAAACCCGTCATGTAGTATCTAAACCCGTCATGTAGTATCTAAACCCGTCATCTAGTATCTAAACCCGTCATCTAGTATCTAAACCCGTCATGTAGTATCTAAACCCGTCATGTAGTATCTAAACCCGTCATGTAGTATCTAAACATATAATCTAGTATCTAAACCCGTCATCTAGTATCTAAACCCGTCATGTAGTATCTAAACCCGTCATGTAGTATCTAAACCCGTCATGTAGTATCTAAACATATCATGTAGTATCTAAACATATCATCTAGTATCTAAACCCGTCATCTAGTATCTAAACCCGTCATGTAGTATCTAAACCCGTCATGTAGTATCTAAACCCGTCATGTAGTATCTAAACCCGTCATGTAGTATCTAAACATATAATCTAGTATCTAAACCCGTCATCTAGTATCTAAACCCGTCATGTAGTATCTAAACCCGTCATGTAGTATCTAAACCCGTCATGTAGTATCTAAACCCATCATCTAGTATCTAAACCCGTCATGTAGTATCTAAACCCGTCATGTAGTATCTAAACCCGTCATGTAGTATCTAAACCCGTCATGTAGTATCTAAACCCGTCATGTAGTATCTAAACCCGTCATGTAGTATCTAAACCCGTCATGTAGTATCTAAACCCGTCATGTAGTATCTAAACCCGTCATCTAGTATCTAAACCCGTCATGTAGTATCTAAACATATCATGTAGTATCTAAACATGTAATCTAGTATCTAAACCCGTCATCTAGTATCTAAACCCGTCATGTAGTATCTAAACCCGTCATGTAGTATCTAAACCCGTCATGTAGTATCTAAACATATCATCTAGTATCTAAACCCGTCATCTAGTATCTAAACCCGTCATGTAGTATCTAAACCCGTCATGTAGTATCTAAACCCGTCATGTAGTATCTAAACCCGTCATCTAGTATCTAAACCCGTCATGTAGTATCTAAACCCGTCATCTAGTATCTAAACATATCATGTAGTATCTAAACATATCATGTAGTATCTAAACATATAATCTAGTATCTAAACCCGTCATCTAGTATCTAAACCCGTCATGTAGTATCTAAACCCGTCATGTAGTATCTAAACCCGTCATGTAGTATCTAAACCCGTCATGTAGTATCTAAACCCGTCATGTAGTATCTAAACCCGTCATGTAGTATCTAAACCCGTCATGTAGTATCTAAACCCGTCATGTAGTATCTAAACCCGTCATGTAGTATCTAAACATATAATCTAGTATCTAAACCCGTCATCTAGTATCTAAACCCGTCATGTAGTATCTAAACCCGTCATGTAGTATCTAAACCCGTCATGTAGTATCTAAACATATAATCTAGTATCTAAACCCGTCATCTAGTATCTAAACCCGTCATGTAGTATCTAAACCCGTCATGTAGTATCTAAACCCGTCATGTAGTATCTAAACCCGTCATGTAGTATCTAAACCCGTCATGTAGTATCTAAACCCGTCATGTAGTATCTAAACCCGTCATATAGTATCTAAACCCGTCATGTAGTATCTAAACATATAATCTAGTATCTAAACCCGTCATCTAGTATCTAAACCCGTCATGTAGTATCTAAACCCGTCATGTAGTATCTAAACCCGTCATGTAGTATCTAAACCCGTCATCTAGTATCTAAACCCGTCATCTAGTATCTAAACCCGTCATGTAGTATCTAAACCCGTCATGTAGTATCTAAACCCGTCATGTAGTATCTAAACCCGTCATGTAGTATCTAAACCCGTCATGTAGTATCTAAACACGTCATGTAGTATCTAAACATATAATCTAGTATCTAAACCCGTCATCTAGTATCTAAACCCGTCATGTAGTATCTAAACCCGTCATGTAGTATCTAAACCCGTCATGTAGTATCTAAACATATAATCTAGTATCTAAACCCGTCATCTAGTATCTAAACCCGTCATGTAGTATCTAAACCCGTCATCTAGTATCTAAACCCGTCATGTAGTATCTAAACCCGTCATCTAGTATCTAAACCCGTCATGTAGTATCTAAACATATCATGTAGTATCTAAACATATAATCTAGTATCTAAACCCGTCATCTAGTATCTAAACCCGTCATGTAGTATCTAAACCCGTCATGTAGTATCTAAACCCGTCATGTAGTATCTAAACCCGTCATGTAGTATCTAAACCCGTCATGTAGTATCTAAACCCGTCATGTAGTATCTAAACATATCATGTAGTATCTAAACATATAATCTAGTATCTAAACCCGTCATCTAGTATCTAAACCCGTCATGTAGTATCTAAACCCGTCATGTAGTATCTAAACCCGTCATGTAGTATCTAAACCCGTCATGTAGTATCTAAACCCGTCATCTAGTATCTAAACCCGTCATGTAGTATCTAAACCCGTCATCTAGTATCTAAACCCGTCATGTAGTATCTAAACCCGTCATGTAGTATCTAAACCCGTCATGTAGTATCTAAACATATCATCTAGTATCTAAACCCGTCATGTAGTATCTAAACCCGTCATGTAGTATCTAAACCCGTCATGTAGTATCTAAACCCGTCATGTAGTATCTAAACCCGTCATCTAGTATCTAAACCCGTCATCTAGTATCTAAACCCGTCATGTAGTATCTAAACCCGTCATCTAGTATCTAAACCCGTCATCTAGTATCTAAACCCGTCATCTAGTATCTAAACCCGTCATGTAGTATCTAAACATATCATGTAGTATCTAAACATATCATGTAGTATCTAAACCCGTCATCTAGTATCTAAACCCGTCATGTAGTATCTAAACCCGTCATGTAGTATCTAAACCCGTCATGTAGTATCTAAACCCGTCATCTAGTATCTAAACCCGTCATGTAGTATCTAAACATATAATCTAGTATCTAAACCCGTCATCTAGTATCTAAACCCGTCATGTAGTATCTAAACCCGTCATGTAGTATCTAAACCCGTCATGTAGTATCTAAACATATAATCTAGTATCTAAACCCGTCATCTAGTATCTAAACCCGTCATGTAGTATCTAAACCCGTCATGTAGTATCTAAACCCGTCATGTAGTATCTAAACCCGTCATCTAGTATCTAAACCCGTCATGTAGTATCTAAACATATCATGTAGTATCTAAACATATAATCTAGTATCTAAACCCGTCATCTAGTATCTAAACCCGTCATGTAGTATCTAAACCCGTCATGTAGTATCTAAACCCGTCATGTAGTATCTAAACATATAATCTAGTATCTAAACCCGTCATCTAGTATCTAAACCCGTCATGTAGTATCTAAACCCGTCATGTAGTATCTAAACCCGTCATGTAGTATCTAAACCCGTCATCTAGTATCTAAACCCGTCATGTAGTATCTAAACATATCATGTAGTATCTAAACATATAATCTAGTATCTAAACCCGTCATCTAGTATCTAAACCCGTCATCTAGTATCTAAACCCGTCATGTAGTATCTAAACCCGTCATGTAGTATCTAAACCCGTCATGTAGTATCTAAACCCGTCATGTAGTATCTAAACCCGTCATCTAGTATCTAAACATATCATGTAGTATCTAAACATATAATCTAGTATCTAAACCCGTCATCTAGTATCTAAACCCGTCATGTAGTATCTATACCCGTCATGTAGTATCTAAACCCGTCATGTAGTATCTAAACATATAATCTAGTATCTAAACCCGTCATCTAGTATCTAAACCCGTCATGTAGTATCTAAACCCGTCATGTAGTATCTAAACCCGTCATGTAGTATCTAAACCCGTCATGTAGTATCTAAACCCGTCATGTAGTATCTAAACATATAATCTAGTATCTAAACCCGTCATGTAGTATCTAAACCCGTCATCTAGTATCTAAACCCGTCATGTAGTATCTAAACATATCATGTAGTATCTAAACATATAATCTAGTATCTAAACCCGTCATCTAGTATCTAAACCCGTCATGTAGTATCTAAACCCGTCATCTAGTATCTAAACCCGTCATCTAGTATCTAAACCCGTCATGTAGTATCTAAACCCGTCATGTAGTATCTAAACATATCATGTAGTATCTAAACATATAATCTAGTATCTAAACCCGTCATCTAGTATCTAAACCCGTCATGTAGTATCTAAACCCGTCATGTAGTATCTAAACCCGTCATGTAGTATCTAAACCCGTCATCTAGTATCTAAACCCGTCATCTAGTATCTAAACCCGTCATCTAGTATCTAAACCCGTCTTCTAGTATCTAAACCCGTCATCTAGTATCTAAACCCGTCATCTAGTATCTAAACCCGTCATCTAGTATCTAAACATATCATGTAGTATCTAAACATATCATGTAGTATCTAAACCCGTCATGTAGTATCTAAACCCGTCATGTAGTATCTAAACCCGTCATGTAGTATCTAAACCCGTCATGTAGTATCTAAACCCGTCATGTAGTATCTAAACCCGTCATGTAGTATCTAAACCCGTCATGTAGTATCTAAACCCGTCATGTAGTATCTAAACCCGTCATGTAGTATCTAAACCCGTCATCTAGTTTCTAAACCCGTCATCTAGTATCTAAACCCGTCATCTAGTATCTAAACCCGTCATGTAGTATCTAAACCCGTCATGTAGTATCTAAACCCGTCATGTAGTATCTAAACCCGTCATGTAGTATCTAAACCCGTCATGTAGTATCTAAACACGTCATGTAGTATCTAAACCCGTCATCTAGTATCTAAACCCGTCATCTAGTATCTAAACCCGTCATCTAGTATCTAAACCCTTCATGTAGTATCTAAACATATCATGTAGTATCTAAACATGTAATCTAGTATCTAAACCCGTCATCTAGTATCTAAACCCGTCATCTAGTATCTAAACCCGTCATCTAGTATCTAAACATATCATGTAGTATCTAAACATATCATGTAGTATCTAAACCCGTCATCTAGTATCTAAACCCGTCATCTAGTATCTAAACCCGTCATCTAGTATCTAAACCCGTCATGTAGTATCTAAACCCGTCATGTAGTATCTAAACCCGTCATGTAGTATCTAAACCCGTCATGTAGTATCTAAACCCATCATGTAGTATCTAAACCCGTCATGTAGTATCTAAACCCGTCATGTAGTATCTAAACCCGTCATGTAGTATCTAAACCCGTCATGTAGTATCTAAACCCGTCATGTAGTATCTAAACCCGTCATGTAGTATCTAAACCCGTCATGTAGTATCTAAACCCGTCATGTAGTATCTAAACCCGTCATCTAGTATCTAAACCCGTCATCTAGTATCTAAACCCGTCATCTAGTATCTAAACCCATCATGTAGTATCTAAACCCGTCATGTAGTATCTAAACCCGTCATGTAGTATCTAAACCCGTCATGTAGTATCTAAACCCGTCATGTAGTATCTAAACCCGTCATGTAGTATCTAAACACGTCATGTAGTATCTAAACCCGTCATCTAGTATCTAAACCCGTCATCTAGTATCTAAACCCGTCATCTAGTATCTAAACCCGTCATGTAGTATCTAAACATAACATGTAGTATCTAAACATGTAATCTAGTATCTAAACCCGTCATCTAGTATCTAAACCCGTCATCTAGTATCTAAACCCGTCATCTAGTATCTAAACATTTCATCTAGTATCTAAACATATCATGTAGTATCTAAACATATCATGTAGTATCTAAACCCGTCATCTAGTATCTAAACCCGTCATGTAGTATCTAAACCCGTCATGTAGTATCTAAACCCGTCATCTAGTATCTAAACCCGTCATCTAGTATCTAAACCCGTCATCTAGTATCTAAACATATCATGTAGTATCTAAACATATCATGTAGTATCTAAACATATAATCTAGTATCTAAACCCGTCATCTAGTATCTAAACCCGTCATGTAGTATCTAAACCCGTCATGTAGTATCTAAACCCGTCATGTAGTATCTAAACCCGTCATGTAGTATCTAAACCCGTCATGTAGTATCTAAACCCGTCATGTAGTATCTAAACCCGTCATGTAGTATCTAAACCCGTCATCTAGTATCTAAACCCGTCATGTAGTATCTAAACATATAATCTAGTATCTAAACCCGTCATCTAGTATCTAAACCCGTCATGTAGTATCTAAACCCGTCATGTAGTATCTAAACCGTCATGTAGTATCTAAACATATAATCTAGTATCTAAACCCGTCATCTAGTATCTAAACCCGTCATGTAGTATCTAAACCCGTCATGTAGTATCTAAACCCGTCATGTAGTATCTAAACCCGTCATCTAGTATCTAAACCCGTCATGTAGTATCTAAACATATCATGTAGTATCTAAACATATAATCTAGTATCTAAACCCGTCATCTAGTATCTAAACCCGTCATATAGTATCTAAACCCGTCATGTAGTATCTAAACCCGTCATGTAGTATCTAAACATATAATCTAGTATCTAAACCCGTCATCTAGTATCTAAACCCGTCATGTAGTATCTAAACCCGTCATGTAGTATCTAAACCCGTCATCTAGTATCTAAACCCGTCATGTAGTATATAAACATATCATGTAGTATCTAAACATATAATCTAGTATCTAAACCCGTCATGTAGTATCTAAACCCGTCATCTAGTATCTAAACCCGTCATGTAGTATCTAAACATATCATGTAGTATCTAAACATATAATCTAGTATCTAAACCCGTCATCTAGTATCTAAACCCGTCATGTAGTATCTAAACCCGTCATGTAGTATCTAAACCCGTCATCTAGTATCTAAACCCGTCATCTAGTATCTAAACCCGTCATGTAGTATCTAAACATATCATGTAGTATCTAAACATATAATCTAGTATCTAAACCCGTCATCTAGTATCTAAACCCGTCATGTAGTATCTAAACCCGTCATGTAGTATCTAAACCCGTCATCTAGTATCTAAACCCGTCATGTAGTATCTAAACCCGTCATGTAGTATCTAAACCCGTCATGTAGTATCTAAACATATAATCTAGTATCTAAACCCGTCATCTAGTATCTAAACCCGTCATGTAGTATCTAAACCCGTCATGTAGTATCTAAACCCGTCATGTAGTATCTAAACCCGTCATCTAGTATCTAAACCCGTCATCTAGTATATAAACATATCATGTAGTATCTAAACATATAATCTAGTATCTAAACCCGTCATGTAGTATCTAAACCCGTCATCTAGTATCTAAACCCGTCATGTAGTATCTAAACATATCATGTAGTATCTAAACATATAATCTAGTATCTAAACCCGTCATCTAGTATCTAAACCCGTCATGTAGTATCTAAACCCGTCATGTAGTATCTAAACCCGTCATGTAGTATCTAAACCCGTCATGTAGTATCTAAACCCGTCATGTAGTATCTAAACCCGTCATCTAGTATCTAAACCCGTCATCTAGTATATAAACATATCATGTAGTATCTAAACATATAATCTAGTATCTAAACCCGTCATGTAGTATCTAAACCCGTCATCTAGTATCTAAACCCGTCATGTAGTATCTAAACATATCATGTAGTATCTAAACATATAATCTAGTATCTAAACCCGTCATCTAGTATCTAAACCCGTCATGTAGTATCTAAACCCGTCATGTAGTATCTAAACCCGTCATGTAGTATCTAAACCCGTCATGTAGTATCTAAACCCGTCATCTAGTTTCTAAACCCGTCATCTAGTATCTAAACCCGTCATCTAGTATCTAAACCCGTCATCTAGTATCTAAACCCGTCATGTAGTATCTAAACCCGTCATGTAGTATCTAAACCCGTCATGTAGTATCTAAACCCGTCATGTAGTATCTAAACCCGTCATGTAGTATCTAAACCCGTCATGTAGTATCTAAACACGTCATGTAGTATCTAAACCCGTCATCTAGTATCTAAACCCGTCATCTAGTATCTAAACCCGTCATCTAGTATCTAAACCCGTCATGTAGTATCTAAACATATCATGTAGTATCTAAACATGTAATCTAGTATCTAAACCCGTCATCTAGTATCTAAACCCGTCATCTAGTATCTAAACCCGTCATCTAGTATCTAAACATATCATCTAGTATCTAAACATATCATGTAGTATCTAAACATATCATGTAGTATCTAAACCCGTCATCTAGTATCTAAACCCGTCATGTAGTATCTAAACCCGTCATGTAGTATCTAAACCCGTCATCTAGTATCTAAACCCGTCATCTAGTATCTAAACCCGTCATCTAGTATCTAAACATATCATGTAGTATCTAAACATATCATGTAGTATCTAAACATATAATCTAGTATCTAAACCCGTCATCTAGTATCTAAACCCGTCATGTAGTATCTAAACCCGTCATCTAGTATCTAAACCCGTCATGTAGTATCTAAACATATCATGTAGTATCTAAACATATAATCTAGTATCTAAACCCGTCATCTAGTATCTAAACCCGTCATGTAGTATCTAAACCCGTCATGTAGTATCTAAACCCGTCATGTAGTATCTAAACCCGTCATGTAGTATCTAAACATATAATCTAGTATCTAAACCCGTCATCTAGTTTCTAAACCCGTCATCTAGTATCTAAACCCGTCATCTAGTATCTAAACCCGTCATCTAGTATCTAAACCCATCATGTAGTATCTAAACCCGTCATGTAGTATCTAAACCCGTCATGTAGTATCTAAACCCGTCATGTAGTATCTAAACCCGTCATGTAGTATCTAAACCCGTCATGTAGTATCTAAACACGTCATGTAGTATCTAAACCCGTCATCTAGTATCTAAACCCGTCATCTAGTATCTAAACCCGTCATCTAGTATCTAAACCCGTCATGTAGTATCTAAACATATCATGTAGTATCTAAACATGTAATCTAGTATCTAAACCCGTCATCTAGTATCTAAACCCGTCATCTAGTATCTAAACCCGTCATCTAGTATCTAAACATATCATCTAGTATCTAAACATATCATGTAGTATCTAAACATATCATGTAGTATCTAAACCCGTCATCTAGTATCTAAACCCGTCATGTAGTATCTAAACCCGTCATGTAGTATCTAAACCCGTCATCTAGTATCTAAACCCGTCATCTAGTATCTAAACCCGTCATCTAGTATCTAAACATATCATGTAGTATCTAAACATATCATGTAGTATCTAAACATATAATCTAGTATCTAAACCCGTCATCTAGTATCTAAACCCGTCATGTAGTATCTAAACCCGTCATGTAGTATCTAAACCCGTCATGTAGTATCTAAACCCGTCATGTAGTATCTAAACCCGTCATGTAGTATCTAAACCCGTCATGTAGTATCTAAACCCGTCATGTAGTATCTAAACCCGTCATCTAGTATCTAAACCCGTCATGTAGTATCTAAACATATAATCTAGTATCTAAACCCGTCATCTAGTATCTAAACCCGTCATGTAGTATCTAAACCCGTCATGTAGTATCTAAACCCGTCATGTAGTATCTAAACATATAATCTAGTATCTAAACCCGTCATCTAGTATCTAAACCCGTCATGTAGTATCTAAACCCGTCATGTAGTATCTAAACCCGTCATGTAGTATCTAAACCCGTCATCTAGTATCTAAACCCGTCATGTAGTATCTAAACATATCATGTAGTATCTAAACATATAATCTAGTATCTAAACCCGTCATCTAGTATCTAAACCCGTCATATAGTATCTAAACCCGTCATGTAGTATCTAAACCCGTCATGTAGTATCTAAACATATAATCTAGTATCTAAACCCGTCATCTAGTATCTAAACCCGTCATGTAGTATCTAAACCCGTCATGTAGTATCTAAACCCGTCATCTAGTATCTAAACCCGTCATGTAGTATATAAACATATCATGTAGTATCTAAACATATAATCTAGTATCTAAACCCGTCATCTAGTATCTAAACCCGTCATGTAGTATCTAAACAAATCATGTAGTATCTAAACATATAATCTAGTATCTAAACCCGTCATCTAGTATCTAAACCCGTCATGTAGTATCTAAACCCGTCATGTAGTATCTAAACCCGTCATCTAGTATCTAAACCCGTCATCTAGTATCTAAACCCGTCATGTAGTATCTAAACATATCATGTAGTATCTAAACATATAATCTAGTATCTAAACCCGTCATCTAGTATCTAAACCCGTCATGTAGTATCTAAACCCGTCATGTAGTATCTAAACCCGTCATCTAGTATCTAAACCCGTCATGTAGTATCTAAACCCGTCATGTAGTATCTAAACCCGTCATGTAGTATCTAAACATATAATCTAGTATCTAAACCCGTCATCTAGTATCTAAACCCGTCATGTAGTATCTAAACCCGTCATGTAGTATCTAAACCCGTCATCTAGTATCTAAACCCGTCATGTAGTATCTAAACATATCATGTAGTATCTAAACATATCATCTAGTATCTAAACCCGTCATGTAGTATCTAAACCCGTCATCTAGTATCTAAACCCGTCATGTAGTATCTAAACAAATCATGTAGTATCTAAACATATAATCTAGTATCTAAACCCGTCATCTAGTATCTAAACCCGTCATGTAGTATCTAAACCCGTCATGTAGTATCTAAACCCGTCATCTAGTATCTAAACCCGTCATCTAGTATCTAAACCCGTCATGTAGTATCTAAACATATCATGTAGTATCTAAACATATAATCTAGTATCTAAACCCGTCATCTAGTATCTAAACCCGTCATGTAGTATCTAAACCCGTCATGTAGTATCTAAACCCGTCATCTAGTATCTAAACCCGTCATGTAGTATCTAAACCCGTCATGTAGTATCTAAACCCGTCATGTAGTATCTAAACATATAATCTAGTATCTAAACCCGTCATCTAGTATCTAAACCCGTCATGTAGTATCTAAACCCGTCATCTAGTATCTAAACCCGTCATCTAGTATATAAACATATCATGTAGTATCTAAACATATAATCTAGTATCTAAACCCGTCATGTAGTATCTAAACCCGTCATCTAGTATCTAAACCCGTCATGTAGTATCTAAACATATCATGTAGTATCTAAACATATAATCTAGTATCTAAACCCGTCATCTAGTATCTAAACCCGTCATGTAGTATCTAAACCCGTCATGTAGTATCTAAACCCGTCATCTAGTATCTAAACCCGTCATCTAGTATCTAAACCCGTCATGTAGTATCTAAACCCGTCATGTAGTATCTAAACATATCATGTAGTATCTAAACATATAATCTAGTATCTAAACCCGTCATCTAGTATCTAAACCCGTCATGTAGTATCTAAACCCGTCATGTAGTATCTAAACCCGTCATGTAGTATCTAAACCCGTCATCTAGTATCTAAACCCGTCATGTAGTATCTAAACCCGTCATGTAGTATCTAAACATATAATCTAGTATCTAAACCCGTCATCTAGTATCTAAACCCGTCATCTAGTATCTAAACCCGTCATGTAGTATCTAAACCCGTCATGTAGTATCTAAACATATCATGTAGTATCTAAACATATAATCTAGTATCTAAACCCGTCATCTAGTATCTAAACCCGTCATGTAGTATCTAAACCCGTCATGTAGTATCTAAACCCGTCATGTAGTATCTAAACCCGTCATGTAGTATCTAAACCCGTCATCTAGTATCTAAACCCGTCATCTAGTATCTAAACCCGTCATCTAGTATCTAAACCCGTCATCTAGTATCTAAACCCGTCATGTAGTATCTAAACCCGTCATGTAGTATCTAAACCCGTCATGTAGTATCTAAACCCGTCATGTAGTATCTAAACCCGTCATGTAGTATCTAAACCCGTCATGTAGTATCTAAACACGTCATGTAGTATCTAAACCCGTCATCTAGTATCTAAACCCGTCATCTAGTATCTAAACCCGTCATCTAGTATCTAAACCCGTCATGTAGTATCTAAACATATCATGTAGTATCTAAACATGTAATCTAGTATCTAAACCCGTCATCTAGTATCTAAACCCGTCATCTAGTATCTAAACCCGTCATCTAGTATCTAAACATATCATCTAGTATCTAAACATATCATGTAGTATCTAAACATATCATGTAGTATCTAAACCCGTCATCTAGTATCTAAACCCGTCATGTAGTATCTAAACCCGTCATGTAGTATCTAAACCCGTCATCTAGTATCTAAACCCGTCATCTAGTATCTAAACCCGTCATCTAGTATCTAAACATATCATGTAGTATCTAAACATATCATGTAGTATCTAAACATATAATCTAGTATCTAAACCCGTCATCTAGTATCTAAACCCGTCATGTAGTATCTAAACCCGTCATCTAGTATCTAAACCCGTCATGTAGTATCTAAACATATCATGTAGTATCTAAACATATAATCTAGTATCTAAACCCGTCATCTAGTATCTAAACCCGTCATGTAGTATCTAAACCCGTCATGTAGTATCTAAACCCGTCATGTAGTATCTAAACCCGTCATGTAGTATCTAAACCCGTCATCTAGTATCTAAACCCGTCATCTAGTATCTAAACCCGTCATCTAGTATCTAAACCCGTCATCTAGTATCTAAACCCGTCATGTAGTATCTAAACCCGTCATGTAGTATCTAAACCCGTCATGTAGTATCTAAACCCGTCATGTAGTATCTAAACCCGTCATGTAGTATCTAAACCCGTCATGTAGTATCTAAACCCGTCATGTAGTATCTAAACCCGTCATCTAGTATCTAAACCCGTCATCTAGTATCTAAACCCGTCATCTAGTATCTAAACCCGTCATCTAGTATCTAAACCCGTCATGTAGTATCTAAACATATCATGTAGTATCTAAACATGTAATCTAGTATCTAAACCCGTCATCTAGTATCTAAACCCGTCATCTAGTATCTAAACATATCATCTAGTATCTAAACATATCATGTAGTATCTAAACATATCATGTAGTATCTAAACCCGTCATCTAGTATCTAAACCCGTCATGTAGTATCTAAACCCGTCATGTAGTATCTAAACCCGTCATCTAGTATCTAAACCCGTCATCTAGTATCTAAACCCGTCATCTAGTATCTAAACATATCATGTAGTATCTAAACATATCATGTAGTATCTAAACATATAATCTAGTATCTAAACCCGTCATCTAGTATCTAAACCCGTCATGTAGTATCTAAACCCGTCATGTAGTATCTAAACCCGTCATGTAGTATCTAAACCCGTCATGTAGTATCTAAACCCGTCATGTAGTATCTAAACCCGTCATGTAGTATCTAAACCCGTCATGTAGTATCTAAACCCGTCATCTAGTATCTAAACCCGTCATGTAGTATCTAAACATATAATCTAGTATCTAAACCCGTCATCTAGTATCTAAACCCGTCATGTAGTATCTAAACCCGTCATGTAGTATCTAAACCCGTCATGTAGTATCTAAACATATAATCTAGTATCTAAACCCGTCATCTAGTATCTAAACCCGTCATGTAGTATCTAAACCCGTCATGTAGTATCTAAACCCGTCATGTAGTATCTAAACCCGTCATCTAGTATCTAAACCCGTCATGTAGTATCTAAACATATCATGTAGTATCTAAACATATAATCTAGTATCTAAACCCGTCATCTAGTATCTAAACCCGTCATGTAGTATCTAAACCCGTCATGTAGTATCTAAACCCGTCATGTAGTATCTAAACATATAATCTAGTATCTAAACCCGTCATCTAGTATCTAAACCCGTCATGTAGTATCTAAACCCGTCATGTAGTATCTAAACCCGTCATCTAGTATCTAAACCCGTCATGTAGTATCTAAACATATCATGTAGTATCTAAACATATAATCTAGTATCTAAACCCGTCATGTAGTATCTAAACCCGTCATCTAGTATCTAAACCCGTCATGTAGTATCTAAACAAATCATGTAGTATCTAAACATATAATCTAGTATCTAAACCCGTCATCTAGTATCTAAACCCGTCATGTAGTATCTAAACCCGTCATGTAGTATCTAAACCCGTCATCTAGTATCTAAACCCGTCATCTAGTATCTAAACCCGTCATGTAGTATCTAAACATATCATGTAGTATCTAAACATATAATCTAGTATCTAAACCCGTCATCTAGTATCTAAACCCGTCATGTAGTATCTAAACCCGTCATGTAGTATCTAAACCCGTCATCTAGTATCTAAACCCGTCATGTAGTATCTAAACCCGTCATGTAGTATCTAAACGCGTCATGTAGTATCTAAACATATAATCTAGTATCTAAACCCGTCATCTAGTATCTAAACCCGTCATGTAGTATCTAAACCCATCATGTAGTATCTAAACCCGTCATCTAGTATCTAAACCCGTCATGTAGTATATAAACATATCATGTAGTATCTAAACATATAATCTAGTATCTAAACCCGTCATGTAGTATCTAAACCCGTCATCTAGTATCTAAACCCGTCATGTAGTATCTAAACAAATCATGTAGTATCTAAACATATAATCTAGTATCTAAACCCGTCATCTAGTATCTAAACCCGTCATGTAGTATCTAAACCCGTCATGTAGTATCTAAACCCGTCATCTAGTATCTAAACCCGTCATCTAGTATCTAAACCCGTCATGTAGTATCTAAACATATCATGTAGTATCTAAACATATAATCTAGTATCTAAACCCGTCATCTAGTATCTAAACCCGTCATGTAGTATCTAAACCCGTCATGTAGTATCTAAACCCGTCATCTAGTATCTAAACCCGTCATGTAGTATCTAAACCCGTCATGTAGTATCTAAACCCGTCATGTAGTATCTAAACATATAATCTAGTATCTAAACCCGTCATCTAGTATCTAAACCCGTCATGTAGTATCTAAACCCGTCATCTAGTATCTAAACCCGTCATCTAGTATATAAACATATCATGTAGTATCTAAACATATAATCTAGTATCTAAACCCGTCATGTAGTATCTAAACCCGTCATCTAGTATCTAAACCCGTCATGTAGTATCTAAACATATCATGTAGTATCTAAACATATAATCTAGTATCTAAACCCGTCATCTAGTATCTAAACCCGTCATGTAGTATCTAAACCCGTCATGTAGTATCTAAACCCGTCATCTAGTATCTAAACCCGTCATCTAGTATCTAAACCCGTCATGTAGTATCTAAACCCGTCATGTAGTATCTAAACATATCATGTAGTATCTAAACATATAATCTAGTATCTAAACCCGTCATCTAGTATCTAAACCCGTCATGTAGTATCTAAACCCGTCATGTAGTATCTAAACCCGTCATCTAGTATCTAAACCCGTCATCTAGTATCTAAACCCGTCATGTAGTATCTAAACCCGTCATGTAGTATCTAAACATATAATCTAGTATCTAAACCCGTCATCTAGTATCTAAACCCGTCATCTAGTATCTAAACCCGTCATGTAGTATCTAAACCCGTCATGTAGTATCTAAACATATCATGTAGTATCTAAACATATAATCTAGTATCTAAACCCGTAATCTAGTATCTAAACCCGTCATGTAGTATCTAAACCCGTCATGTAGTATCTAAACCCGTCATGTAGTATCTAAACCCGTCATGTAGTATCTAAACCCGTCATCTAGTATCTAAACCCGTCATGTAGTATCTAAACCCGTCATCTAGTATCTAAACCCGTGATCTAGTATCTAAACCCGTCATGTAGTATCTAAACCCGTCATGTAGTATCTAAACATATAATCTAGTATCTAAACCCGTCATCTAGTATCTAAACCCGTCATGTAGTATCTAAACCCGTCATGTAGTATCTAAACCCGTCATGTAGTATCTAAACCCGTCATCTAGTATCTAAACCCGTCATGTAGTATCTAAACATATAATGTAGTATCTAAACATATAATCTAGTATCTAAACCCGTCATGTAGTATCTAAACCCGTCATGTAGTATCTAAACCCGTCATGTAGTATCTAAACCCGTCATGTAGTATCTAAACCCGTCATCTAGTATCTAAACCTGTCATGTAGTATCTAAACATATCATGTAGTATCTAAACATATAATCTAGTATCTAAACCCGTCATCTAGTATCTAAACCCGTCATGTAGTATCTAAACCCGTCATGTAGTATCTAAACCCGTCATGTAGTATCTAAACCCGTCATGTAGTATCTAAACCCGTCATGTAGTATCTAAACCCGTCATGTAGTATCTAAACCCGTCATGTAGTATCTAAACCCGTCATGTAGTATCTAAACCCGTCATGTAGTATCTAAACCCGTCATCTAGTATCTAAACCCGTCATCTAGTATATAAACATATCATGTAGTATCTAAACATATAATCTAGTATCTAAACCCGTCATGTAGTATCTAAACCCGTCATCTAGTATCTAAACCCGTCATGTAGTATCTAAACATATCATGTAGTATCTAAACATATAATCTAGTATCTAAACCCGTCATCTAGTATCTAAACCCGTCATGTAGTATCTAAACCCGTCATGTAGTATCTAAACCCGTCATGTAGTATCTAAACCCGTCATCTAGTATCTAAACCCGTCATGTAGTATCTAAACCCGTCATGTAGTATCTAAACATATCATGTAGTATCTAAACATATAATCTAGTATCTAAACCCGTCATCTAGTATCTAAACCCGTCATGTAGTATCTAAACCCGTCATGTAGTATCTAAACCCGTCATCTAGTATCTAAACCCGTCATCTAGTATCTAAACCCGTCATGTAGTATCTAAACCCGTCATGTAGTATCTAAACATATAATCTAGTATCTAAACCCGTCATCTAGTATCTAAACCCGTCATGTAGTATCTAAACCCGTCATGTAGTATCTAAACCCGTCATGTAGTATCTAAACCCGTCATCTAGTATCTAAACCCGTCATCTAGTATCTAAACCCGTCATGTAGTATCTAAACCCGTCATGTAGTATCTAAACATATCATGTAGTATCTAAACATATCATCTAGTATCTAAACCCGTCATCTAGTATCTAAACCCGTCATGTAGTATCTAAACCCGTCATCTAGTATCTAAACCCGTCATCTAGTATCTAAACCCGTCATGTAGTATCTAAACCCGTCATGTAGTATCTAAACATATAATCTAGTATCTAAACCCGTCATCTAGTATCTAAACCCGTCATGTAGTATCTAAACCCGTCATGTAGTATCTAAACCCGTCATGTAGTATCTAAACCCGTCATCTAGTATCTAAACCCGTCATGTAGTATCTAAACCCGTCATGTAGTATCTAAACCCGTCATGTAGTATCTAAACCCGTCATGTAGTATCTAAACCCGTCATCTAGTATCTAAACCTGTCATCTAGTATCTAAACATATCATGTAGTATCTAAACATATAATCTAGTATCTAAACCCGTCATCTAGTATCTAAACCCGTCATGTAGTATCTAAACCCGTCATGTAGTATCTAAACCCGTCATGTAGTATCTAAACCCGTCATGTAGTATCTAAACCCGTCATGTAGTATCTAAACCCGTCATGTAGTATCTAAACCCGTCATGTAGTATCTAAACCCGTCATGTAGTATCTAAACCCGTCATGTAGTATCTAAACCCGTCATCTAGTATCTAAACCCGTCATCTAGTATATAAACATATCATGTAGTATCTAAACATATAATCTAGTATCTAAACCCGTCATGTAGTATCTAAACCCGTCATCTAGTATCTAAACCCGTCATGTAGTATCTAAACATATCATGTAGTATCTAAACATATAATCTAGTATCTAAACCCGTCATCTAGTATCTAAACCCGTCATGTAGTATCTAAACCCGTCATGTAGTATCTAAACCCGTCATCTAGTATCTAAACCCGTCATCTAGTATCTAAACCCGTCATGTAGTATCTAAACCCGTCATGTAGTATCTAAACCTATCATGTAGTATCTAAACATATCATCTAGTATCTAAACCCGTCATCTAGTATCTAAACCCGTCATGTAGTATCTAAACCCGTCATCTAGTATCTAAACCCGTCATCTAGTATCTAAACCCGTCATGTAGTATCTAAACCCGTCATGTAGTATCTAAACATATAATCTAGTATCTAAACCCGTCATCTAGTATCTAAACCCGTCATGTAGTATCTAAACCCGTCATGTAGTATCTAAACCCGTCATGTAGTATCTAAACCCGTCATCTAGTATCTAAACCCGTCATCTAGTATCTAAACCCGTCATGTAGTATCTAAACCCGTCATGTAGTATCTAAACATATCATGTAGTATCTAAACACGTCATCTAGTATCTAAACCCGTCATGTAGTATCTAAACCCGTCATGTAGTATCTAAACCCGTCATGTAGTATCTAAACCCGTCATGTAGTATCTAAACCCGTCATGTAGTATCTAAACCCGTCATCTAGTATCTAAACCCGTCATGTAGTATCTAAACCCGTCATCTAGTATCTAAACCCGTCATCTAGTATCTAAACCCGTCATGTAGTATCTAAACCCGTCATGTAGTATCTAAACATATAATCTAGTATCTAAACCCGTCATCTAGTATCTAAACCCGTCATGTAGTATCTAAACCCGTCATGTAGTATCTAAACCCGTCATGTAGTATCTAAACCCGTCATCTAGTATCTAAACCCGTCATGTAGTATCTAAACATATCATGTAGTATCTAAACACGTAATCTAGTATCTAAACCCGTCATGTAGTATCTAAACCCGTCATGTAGTATCTAAACCCGTCATGTAGTATCTAAACCCGTCATGTAGTATCTAAACCCGTCATCTAGTATCTAAACCCGTCATGTAGTATCTAAACCTGTCATGTAGTATCTAAACCCGTAATCTAGTATCTAAACCCGTCATCTAGTATCTAAACCCGTCATGTAGTATCTAAACCCGTCATGTAGTATCTAAACCCGTCATGTAGTATCTAAACCCGTCATGTAGTATCTAAACCCGTCATGTAGTATCTAAACCCGTCATGTAGTATCTAAACCCGTCATGTAGTATCTAAACCCGTCATGTAGTATCTAAACCCGTCATGTAGTATCTAAACCCGTCATGTAGTATCTAAACCCGTCATGTAGTATCTAAACCCGTCATCTAGTATCTAAACCCGTCATCTAGTATCTAAACCCGTCATGTAGTATCTAAACCCGTCATGTAGTATCTAAACCCGTCATGTAGTATCTAAACCCGTCATCTAGTATCTAAACCCGTCATCTAGTATATAAACATATCATGTAGTATCTAAACATATAATCTAGTATCTAAACCCGTCATGTAGTATCTAAACCCGTCATCTAGTATCTAAACCCGTCATGTAGTATCTAAACATATCATGTAGTATCTAAACATATAATCTAGTATCTAAACCCGTCATCTAGTATCTAAACCCGTCATGTAGTATCTAAACCCGTCATGTAGTATCTAAACCCGTCATCTAGTATCTAAACCCGTCATCTAGTATCTAAACCCGTCATGTAGTATCTAAACCTGTCATGTAGTATCTAAACATATCATGTAGTATCTAAACATATAATCTAGTATCTAAACCCGTCATCTAGTATCTAAACCCGTCATGTAGTATCTAAACCCGTCATGTAGTATCTAAACCCGTCATCTAGTATCTAAACCCGTCATGTAGTATCTAAACCCGTCATGTAGTATCTAAACATATAATCTAGTATCTAAACCCGTCATCTAGTATCTAAACCCGTCATGTAGTATCTAAACCCGTCATGTAGTATCTAAACCCGTCATGTAGTATCTAAACCCGTCATCTAGTATCTAAACCCGTCATCTAGTATCTAAACCCGTCATGTAGTATCTAAACCCGTCATGTAGTATCTAAACATATCATGTAGTATCTAAACATATAATCTAGTATCTAAACCCGTCATCTAGTATCTAAACCCGTCATGTAGTATCTAAACCCGTCATGTAGTATCTAAACCCGTCATGTAGTATCTAAACCCGTCATGTAGTATCTAAACCCGTCATCTAGTATCTAAACCCGTCATGTAGTATCTAAACCCGTCATCTAGTATCTAAACCCGTCATCTAGTATCTAAACCCGTCATGTAGTATCTAAACCCGTCATGTAGTATCTAAACATATAATCTAGTATCTAAACCCGTCATCTAGTATCTAAACCCGTCATGTAGTATCTAAACCCGTCATGTAGTATCTAAACCCGTCATCTAGTATCTAAACCTGTCATGTAGTATCTAAACATATCATCTAGTATCTAAACCCGTCATGTAGTATCTAAACCCGTCATGTAGTATCTAAACCCGTCATGTAGTATCTAAACCCGTCATGTAGTATCTAAACCCGTCATCTAGTATCTAAACCCGTCATCTAGTATCTAAACCCGTCATGTAGTATCTAAACCCGTCATGTAGTATCTAAACATATCATGTAGTATCTAAACATATAATCTAGTATCTAAACCCGTCATCTAGTATCTAAACCCGTCATGTAGTATCTAAACCCGTCATGTAGTATCTAAACCCGTCATGTAGTATCTAAACCCGTCATGTAGTATCTAAACCCGTCATGTAGTATCTAAACCCGTCATGTAGTATCTAAACCCGTCATCTAGTATCTAAACCCGTCATCTAGTATCTAAACCCGTCATGTAGTATCTAAACCCGTCATGTAGTATCTAAACATATAATCTAGTATCTAAACCCGTCATCTAGTATCTAAACCCGTCATGTAGTATCTAAACCCGTCATCTAGTATCTAAACCCGTCATCTAGTATATAAACATATCATGTAGTATCTAAACATATAATCTAGTATCTAAACCCGTCATGTAGTATCTAAACCCGTCATGTAGTATCTAAACCCGTCATGTAGTATCTAAACCCGTCATGTAGTATCTAAACCCGTCATCTAGTATCTAAACCCTTCATCTAGTATCTAAACCCGTCATGTAGTATCTAAACCCGTCATGTAGTATCTAAACCTGTCATGTAGTATCTAAACATATCATCTAGTATCTAAACCCGTCATCTAGTATCTAAACCCGTCATGTAGTATCTAAACCCGTCATGTAGTATCTAAACCCGTCATGTAGTATCTAAACCCGTCATCTAGTATCTAAACCCGTCATCTAGTATCTAAACCCGTCATGTAGTATCTAAACCCGTCATGTAGTATCTAAACATATAATCTAGTATCTAAACCCGTCATCTAGTATCTAAACCCGTCATGTAGTATCTAAACCCGTCATGTAGTATCTAAACCCGTCATGTAGTATCTAAACCCGTCATCTAGTATCTAAACCCGTCATGTAGTATCTAAACATATCATGTAGTATCTAAACATATAATCTAGTATCTAAACCCGTCATGTAGTATCTAAACCCGTCATGTAGTATCTAAACCCGTCATGTAGTATCTAAACCCGTCATGTAGTATCTAAACCCGTCATCTAGTATCTAAACCCGTCATCCAGTATCTAAACATATCATGTAGTATCTAAACATGTCATCTAGTATCTAAACCCGTCATCTAGTATCTAAACCCGTCATGTAGTATCTAAACCCGTCATGTAGTATCTAAACCCGTCATGTAGTATCTAAACCCGTCATCTAGTATCTAAACCCGTCATGTAGTATCTAAACATATCATGTAGTATCTAAACATATCATCTAGTATCTAAACCCGTCATGTAGTATCTAAACCCGTCATGTAGTATCTAAACCCGTCATGTAGTATCTAAACCCGTCATGTAGTATCTAAACCCGTCATGTAGTATCTAAACCCGTCATGTAGTATCTAAACCCGTCATCTAGTATCTAAACCCGTCATGTAGTATCTAAACCCGTCATGTAGTATCTAAACCCGTCATCTAGTATCTAAACCCGTCATCTAGTATCTAAACATATCATGTAGTATCTAAACCCGTCATGTAGTATCTAAACATATAATCTAGTATCTAAACCCGTCATCTAGTATCTAAACCCGTCATGTAGTATCTAAACCCGTCATGTAGTATCTAAACCCGTCATGTAGTATCTAAACCCGTCATGTAGTATCTAAACCCGTCATGTAGTATCTAAACCCGTCATGTAGTATCTAAACCCGTCATGTAGTATCTAAACCCGTCATCTAGTATCTAAACCCGTCATGTAGTATCTAAACATATAATCTAGTATCTAAACCCGTCATGTAGTATCTAAACCCGTCATGTAGTATCTAAACATATAATCTAGTATCTAAACCCGTCATCTAGTATCTAAACCCGTCATGTAGTATCTAAACCCGTCATGTAGTATCTAAACCCGTCATCTAGTATCTAAACCCGTCATGTAGTATATAAACATATCATGTAGTATCTAAACATATAATCTAGTATCTAAACCCGTCATGTAGTATCTAAACCCGTCATCTAGTATCTAAACCCGTCATGTAGTATCTAAACATATCATGTAGTATCTAAACATATAATCTAGTATCTAAACCCGTCATCTAGTATCTAAACCCGTCATGTAGTATCTAAACCCGTCATGTAGTATCTAAACCCGTCATCTAGTATCTAAACCCGTCATCTAGTATCTAAACCCGTCATGTAGTATCTAAACCCGTCATGTAGTATCTAAACATATCATGTAGTATCTAAACATATAATCTAGTATCTAAACCCGTCATCTAGTATCTAAACCCGTCATGTAGTATCTAAACCCGTCATGTAGTATCTAAACCCGTCATCTAGTATCTAAACCCGTCATCTAGTATCTAAACCCGTCATGTAGTATCTAAACCCGTCATGTAGTATCTAAACATATTATCTAGTATCTAAACCCGTCATCTAGTATCTAAACCCGTCATGTAGTATCTAAACCCGTCATGTAGTATCTAAACCCGTCATGTAGTATCTAAACCCGTCATCTAGTATCTAAACCCGTCATCTAGTATATAAACATATCATGTAGTATCTAAACATATAATCTAGTATCTAAACCCGTCATGTAGTATCTAAACCCGTCATCTAGTATCTAAACCCGTCATGTAGTATCTAAACATATCATGTAGTATCTAAACATATAATCTAGTATCTAAACCCGTCATCTAGTATCTAAACCCGTCATGTAGTATCTAAACCCGTCATCTAGTATCTAAACCCGTCATCTAGTATCTAAACCCGTCATCTAGTATCTAAACCCGTCATCTAGTATCTAAACCCGTCATGTAGTATCTAAACCCGTCATGTAGTATCTAAACCCGTCATGTAGTATCTAAACCCGTCATCTAGTATCTAAACCCGTCATGTAGTATATAAACATATCATGTAGTATCTAAACATATAATCTAGTATCTAAACCCGTCATGTAGTATCTAAACCCGTCATGTAGTATCTAAACCCGTCATGTAGTATCTAAACCCGTCATGTAGTATCTAAACATATCATGTAGTATCTAAACATATAATCTAGTATCTAAACCCGTCATCTAGTATCTAAACCCGTCATGTAGTATCTAAACCCGTCATGTAGTATCTAAACCCGTCATCTAGTATCTAAACCCGTCATGTAGTATCTAAACCCGTCATGTAGTATCTAAACATATCATCTAGTATCTAAACCCGTCATCTAGTATCTAAACCCGTCATGTAGTATCTAAACCCGTCATGTAGTATCTAAACCCGTCATGTAGTATCTAAACCCGTCATCTAGTATCTAAACCCGTCATCTAGTATCTAAACCCGTCATGTAGTATCTAAACCCGTCATGTAGTATCTAAACATATCATGTAGTATCTAAACATATAATCTAGTATCTAAACCCGTCATCTAGTATCTAAACCCGTCATGTAGTATCTAAACCCGTCATGTAGTATCTAAACCCGTCATGTAGTATCTAAACCCGTCATGTAGTATCTAAACCCGTCATCTAGTATCTAAACCCGTCATGTAGTATCTAAACCCGTCATCTAGTATCTAAACCCGTCATCTAGTATCTAAACCCGTCATGTAGTATCTAAACCCGTCATGTAGTATCTAAACATATAATCTAGTATCTAAACCCGTCATCTAGTATCTAAACCCGTCATGTAGTATCTAAACCCGTCATGTAGTATCTAAACCCGTCATGTAGTATCTAAACCCGTCATCTAGTATCTAAACCCGTCATGTAGTATCTAAACATATCATGTAGTATCTAAACATATAATCTAGTATCTAAACCCGTCATGTAGTATCTAAACCCGTCATGTAGTATCTAAACCCGTCATGTAGTATCTAAACCCGTCATGTAGTATCTAAACCCGTCATGTAGTATCTAAACCCGTCATCTAGTATCTAAACCCGTCATGTAGTATCTAAACATATCATGTAGTATCTAAACATATAATCTAGTATCTAAACCCGTCATGTAGTATCTAAACCCGTCATGTAGTATCTAAACCCGTCATGTAGTATCTAAACCCGTCATGTAGTATCTAAACCCGTCATGTAGTATCTAAACCCGTCATGTAGTATCTAAACCCGTCATCTAGTATCTAAACCCGTCATGTAGTATCTAAACCCGTCATGTAGTATCTAAACCCGTCATCTAGTATCTAAACCCGTCATCTAGTATCTAAACATATCATGTAGTATCTAAACATATCATGTAGTATCTAAACATATAATCTAGTATCTAAACCCGTCATCTAGTATCTAAACCCGTCATGTAGTATCTAAACCCGTCATGTAGTATCTAAACCCGTCATGTAGTATCTAAACCCGTCATGTAGTATCTAAACCCGTCATGTAGTATCTAAACCCGTCATGTAGTATCTAAACCCGTCATGTAGTATCTAAACCCGTCATCTAGTATCTAAACCCGTCATGTAGTATCTAAACATATAATCTAGTATCTAAACCCGTCATGTAGTATCTAAACCCGTCATGTAGTATCTAAACCCGTCATGTAGTATCTAAACATATAATCTAGTATCTAAACCCGTCATCTAGTATCTAAACCCGTCATGTAGTATCTAAACCCGTCATGTAGTATCTAAACCCGTCATCTAGTATCTAAACCCGTCATGTAGTATCTAAACATATCATGTAGTATCTAAACATATAATCTAGTATCTAAACCCGTCATGTAGTATCTAAACCCGTCATCTAGTATCTAAACCCGTCATGTAGTATCTAAACATATCATGTAGTATCTAAACATATAATCTAGTATCTAAACCCGTCATCTAGTATCTAAACCCGTCATGTAGTATCTAAACCCGTCATGTAGTATCTAAACCCGTCATCTAGTATCTAAACCCGTCATCTAGTATCTAAACCCGTCATGTAGTATCTAAACCCGTCATGTAGTATCTAAACATATCATGTAGTATCTAAACATATAATCTAGTATCTAAACCCGTCATCTAGTATCTAAACCCGTCATGTAGTATCTAAACCCGTCATGTAGTATCTAAACCCGTCATCTAGTATCTAAACCCGTCATCTAGTATCTAAACCCGTCATGTAGTATCTAAACCCGTCATGTAGTATCTAAACATATAATCTAGTATCTAAACCCGTCATCTAGTATCTAAACCCGTCATGTAGTATCTAAACCCGTCATGTAGTATCTAAACCCGTCATGTAGTATCTAAACCCGTCATCTAGTATCTAAACCCGTCATCTAGTATCTAAACATATCATGTAGTATCTAAACATATAATCTAGTATCTAAACCCGTCATGTAGTATCTAAACCCGTCATCTAGTATCTAAACCCGTCATGTAGTATCTAAACATATCATGTAGTATCTAAACATATAATCTAGTATCTAAACCCGTCATCTAGTATCTAAACCCGTCATGTAGTATCTAAACCCGTCATGTAGTATCTAAACCCGTCATCTAGTATCTAAACCCGTCATCTAGTATCTAAACCCGTCATGTAGTATCTAAACCTGTCATGTAGTATCTAAACATATCATGTAGTATCTAAACATATAATCTAGTATCTAAACCC
Organism: Salvelinus fontinalis; assembly: GCF_029448725.1. Classification (NCBI taxonomy): domain Eukaryota; kingdom Metazoa; phylum Chordata; class Actinopteri; order Salmoniformes; family Salmonidae; genus Salvelinus; species Salvelinus fontinalis. The sequence goes on along the minus strand of NW_026600589.1, from coordinate 160,999 downwards.
GTCATCTAGTTTCTAAACCCGTCATGTAGTATCTAAACCCGTCATTTAGTATCTAAACCCGTCATCTAGTATCTAAACCCGTCATGTAGTATCTAAACCCGTCATGTAGTATCTAAACATATAATCTAGTATCTAAACCCGTCATCTAGTATCTAAACCCGTCATGTAGTATCTAAACCCGTCATGTAGTATCTAAACCCGTCATGTAGTATCTAAACCCGTCATCTAGTATCTAAACCCGTCATCTAGTTTCTAAACCCGTCATGTAGTATCTAAACCCGTCATGTAGTATCTAAACATATCATGTAGTATCTAAACATATAATCTAGTATCTAAACCCGTCATCTAGTATCTAAACCCGTCATGTAGTATCTAAACCCGTCATGTAGTATCTAAACCCGTCATGTAGTATCTAAACCCGTCATGTAGTATCTAAACCCGTCATCTAGTATCTAAACCCGTCATGTAGTATCTAAACCCGTCATCTAGTATCTAAACCCGTGATCTAGTATCTAAACCCGTCATGTAGTATCTAAACCCGTCATGTAGTATCTAAACATATAATCTAGTATCTAAACCCGTCATCTAGTATCTAAACCCGTCATGTAGTATCTAAACCCGTCATGTAGTATCTAAACCCGTCATGTAGTATCTAAACCCGTCATCTAGTATCTAAACCCGTCATGTAGTATATAAACATATCATGTAGTATCTAAACATATAATCTAGTATCTAAACCCGTCATGTAGTATCTAAACCCGTCATGTAGTATCTAAACCCGTCATGTAGTATCTAAACCCGTCATGTAGTATCTAAACCCGTCATCTAGTATCTAAACCCGTCATCCAGTATCTAAACATATCATGTAGTATCTAAACATGTAATCTAGTATCTATACCCGTCATCTAGTATCTAAACCCGTCATGTAGTATCTAAACCCGTCATGTAGTATCTAAACCCGTCATGTAGTATCTAAACCCGTCATGTAGTATCTAAACCCGTCATGTAGTATCTAAACCCGTCATGTAGTATCTAAACCCGTCATGTAGTATCTAAACCCGTTATGTAGTATCTAAACCCGTCATGTAGTATCTAAACCCGTCATGTAGTATCTAAACCCGTCATGTAGTATCTAAACCCGTCATCTAGTATCTAAACCCGTCATGTAGTATCTAAACCCGTCATCTAGTATCTAATTCCGTGATCTAGTATCTAAACCCGTCATGTAGTATCTAAACCCGTCATGTAGTATCTAAACCCGTCATGTAGTATCTAAACCCGTTATGTAGTATCTAAACCCGTCATGTAGTATCTAAACCCGTCATGTAGTATCTAAACCCGTCATGTAGTATATAAACATATCATGTAGTATCTAAACATATAATCTAGTATCTAAACCCGTCATCTAGTATCTAAACCCGTCATGTAGTATCTAAACCCGTCATGTAGTATCTAAACCCGTCATGTAGTATCTAAACCCGTCATCTAGTATCTACACCCGTCATCTAGTATATAAACATATCATGTAGTATCTAAACATATAATCTAGTATCTAAACCCGTCATGTAGTATCTAAACCCGTCATCTAGTATCTAAACCCGTCATGTAGTATCTAAACATATCATGTAGTATCTAAACATATAATCTAGTATCTAAACCCGTCATCTAGTATCTAAACCCGTCATGTAGTATCTAAACCCGTCATGTAGTATCTAAACCCGTCATCTAGTATCTAAACCCGTCATCTAGTATCTAAACCCGTCATGTAGTATCTAAACCTGTCATGTAGTATCTAAACATATCATGTAGTATCTAAACATATAATCTAGTATCTAAACCCGTCATCTAGTTTCTAAACCCGTCATGTAGTATCTAAACCCGTCATTTAGTATCTAAACCCGTCATCTAGTATCTAAACCCGTCATGTAGTATCTAAACCCGTCATGTAGTATCTAAACATATAATCTAGTATCTAAACCCGTCATCTAGTATCTAAACCCGTCATGTAGTATCTAAACCCGTCATGTAGTATCTAAACCCGTCATGTAGTATCTAAACCCGTCATCTAGTATCTAAACCCGTCATCTAGTTTCTAAACCCGTCATGTAGTATCTAAACCCGTCATGTAGTATCTAAACATATCATGTAGTATCTAAACATATAATCTAGTATCTAAACCCGTCATCTAGTATCTAAACCCGTCATGTAGTATCTAAACCCGTCATGTAGTATCTAAACCCGTCATGTAGTATCTAAACCCGTCATGTAGTATCTAAACCCGTCATCTAGTATCTAAACCCGTCATGTAGTATCTAAACCCGTCATCTAGTATCTAAACCCGTGATCTAGTATCTAAACCCGTCATGTAGTATCTAAACCCGTCATGTAGTATCTAAACATATAATCTAGTATCTAAACCCGTCATCTAGTATCTAAACCCGTCATGTAGTATCTAAACCCGTCATGTAGTATCTAAACCCGTCATGTAGTATCTAAACCCGTCATCTAGTATCTAAACCCGTCATGTAGTATATAAACATATCATGTAGTATCTAAACATATAATCTAGTATCTAAACCCGTCATGTAGTATCTAAACCCGTCATGTAGTATCTAAACCCGTCATGTAGTATCTAAACCCGTCATGTAGTATCTAAACCCGTCATCTAGTATCTAAACCCGTCATCCAGTATCTAAACATATCATGTAGTATCTAAACATGTAATCTAGTATCTATACCCGTCATCTAGTATCTAAACCCGTCATGTAGTATCTAAACCCGTCATGTAGTATCTAAACCCGTCATGTAGTATCTAAACCCGTCATGTAGTATCTAAACCCGTCATGTAGTATCTAAACCCGTCATGTAGTATCTAAACCCGTCATGTAGTATCTAAACCCGTTATGTAGTATCTAAACCCGTCATGTAGTATCTAAACCCGTCATGTAGTATCTAAACCCGTCATGTAGTATCTAAACCCGTCATCTAGTATCTAAACCCGTCATGTAGTATCTAAACCCGTCATCTAGTATCTAATTCCGTGATCTAGTATCTAAACCCGTCATGTAGTATCTAAACATATCATGTAGTATCTAAACATATAATCTGGTATCTAAACCCGTCATCTAGTATCTAAACCCGTCATGTAGTATCTAAACCCGTCATGTAGTATCTAAACCCGTCATGTAGTATCTAAACCCGTCATGTAGTATCTAAACCCGTCATGTAGTATCTAAACCCGTCATGTAGTATCTAAACCCGTCATGTAGTATCTAAACCCGTCATGTAGTATCTAAACATATCATGTAGTATCTAAACATATAATCTAGTATCTAAACCCGTCATCTAGTATCTAAACCCGTCATGTAGTATCTAAACCCGTCATGTAGTATCTAAACCCGTCATGTAGTATCTAAACCATTCATGGAGTATCTAAACCTGTCGTAGTATCTAAACCCGTCATGTAGTATCTAAACCCGTCATGTAGTATCTAAACCCGTCATGTAGTATCTAAACCCGTCATCTAGTATCTAAACCCGTCATCTAGTATCTAAACCCGTCATCTAGTATCTAAACCCGTCATGTAGTATCTAAACATATCATGTAGTATCTAAACATATCATGTAGTATCTAAACCCGTCATCTAGTATCTAAACCCGTCATCTAGTATCTAAACCCGTCATGTAGTATCTAAACCCGTCATGTAGTATCTAAACCCGTCATCTAGTATCTAAACATGTCATGTAGTATCTAAACCCGTCATGTAGTATCTAAACCCGTCATGTAGTATCTAAACCCGTCATGTAGTATCTAAACCCGTCATCTAGTATCTAAACATGTCATGTAGTATCTAAACCCGTCATGTAGTATCTAAACCCGTCATGTAGTATCTAAACCCGTCATCTAGTATCTAAACATGTCATGTAGTATCTAAACCCGTCATGTAGTATCTAAACCCGTCATGTAGTATCTAAACCCGTCATGTAGTATCTAAACCCGTCATCTAGTATCTAAACCCGTCATCTAGTATCTAAACCCGTCATCTAGTATCTAAACCCGTCATGTAGTATCTAAACATATCATGTAGTATCTAAACCCGTCATCTAATATCTAAACCCGTCATCTAGTATCTATACCCGTCATCTAGTATCTAAACCCGTCATCTAGTATCTAAACCCGTCATCTAGTATCTAAACCCGTCATCTAGTATCTAAACCCGTCATCTAGTATCTAAACCCGTCATCAAGTATCTAAACCCGTCATCTAGTATCTAAACCCGTCATCTAGTATCTAAACCCGTCATCTAGTATCTAAACCCGTCATCTAGTATCTAAACATATCATCTAGTATCTAAACATATCATGTAGTATCTAAACATATCATGTAGTATCTAAACCCGTCATCTAGTATCTAAACCCGTCATCTAGTATCTAAACCCGTCATCTAGTATCTAAACCCGTCATCTAGTATCTAAACCCGTCATCTAGTATCTAAACCCGTCATCTAGTATCTAAACCCGTCATCTAGTATCTAAACCCGTCATCTAGTATCTAAACCCGTCATCTAGTATCTAAACCCGTCATCTAGTATCTAAACCCGTCATCTAGTATCTAAACCCGTCATGTAGTATCTAAACCCGTCATGTAGTATCTAAACCCGTCATGTAGTATCTAAACCCGTCATGTAGTATCTAAACCCGTCATGTAGTTTCTACACCCGTCATGTAGTATCTAAACCCGTGATGTAGTATCTAAACCCGTCATGTAGTATCTAAACCCGTCATGTAGTATCTAAACCCGTCATGTAGTATCTAAACCCGTCATCTAGTATCTAAACCCGTCATCTAGTATCTAAACCCGTCATCTAGTATCTAAACATATCATGTAGTATCTAAACATATAATCTAGTATCTAAACCCGTCATCTAGTATCTAAACCCGTCATGTAGTATCTAAACCCGTCATCTAGTATCTAATTCCGTCATCTAGTATCTAAACCCGTCATGTAGTATCTAAACCCGTCATGTAGTATCTAAACATATCATGTAGTATCTAAACATATCATGTAGTATCTAAACATATAATCTAGTATCTAAACCCGTCATCTAGTATCTAAACCCGTCATGTAGTATCTAAACCCGTCATGTAGTATCTAAACCCGTCATGTAGTATCTAAACACGTCATGTAGTATCTAAACCCGTCATCTAGTATCTAAACCCGTCATGTAGTATCTAAACATATCATGTAGTATCTAAACATATCATGTAGTATCTAAACCCGTCATCTAGTATCTAAACCCGTCATCTAGTATCTAAACCCGTCATGTAGTATCTAAACCCGTCATGTAGTATCTAAACCCGTCATCTAGTATCTAAACATGTCATGTAGTATCTAAACCCGTCATGTAGTATCTAAACCCGTCATGTAGTATCTAAACCCGTCATGTAGTATCTAAACCCGTCATCTAGTATCTAAACATGTCATGTAGTATCTAAACCCGTCATGTAGTATCTAAACCCGTCATGTAGTATCTAAACCCGTCATCTAGTATCTAAACATGTCATGTAGTATCTAAACCCGTCATGTAGTATCTAAACCCGTCATGTAGTATCTAAACCCGTCATGTAGTATCTAAACCCGTCATCTAGTATCTAAACCCGTCATCTAGTATCTAAACCCGTCATCTAGTATCTAAACCCGTCATGTAGTATCTAAACATATCATGTAGTATCTAAACATATCATGTAGTATCTAAACCCGTCATCTAATATCTAAACCCGTCATCTAGTATCTATACCCGTCATCTAGTATCTAAACCCGTCATCTAGTATCTAAACCCGTCATCTAGTATCTAAACCCGTCATCTAGTATCTAAACCCGTCATCTAGTATCTAAACCCGTCATCAAGTATCTAAACCCGTCATCTAGTATCTAAACCCGTCATCTAGTATCTAAACCCGTCATCTAGTATCTAAACCCGTCATCTAGTATCTAAACATATCATCTAGTATCTAAACATATCATGTAGTATCTAAACATATCATGTAGTATCTAAACCCGTCATCTAGTATCTAAACCCGTCATCTAGTATCTAAACCCGTCATCTAGTATCTAAACCCGTCATCTAGTATCTAAACCCGTCATCTAGTATCTAAACCCGTCATCTAGTATCTAAACCCGTCATCTAGTATCTAAACCCGTCATCTAGTATCTAAACCCGTCATCTAGTATCTAAACCCGTCATCTAGTATCTAAACCCGTCATCTAGTATCTAAACCCGTCATGTAGTATCTAAACCCGTCATGTAGTATCTAAACCCGTCATGTAGTATCTAAACCCGTCATGTAGTATCTAAACCCGTCATGTAGTTTCTACACCCGTCATGTAGTATCTAAACCCGTCATGTAGTATCTAAACCCGTCATGTAGTATCTAAACCCGTCATGTAGTATCTAAACCCGTCATCTAGTATCTAAACCCGTCATCTAGTATCTAAACCCGTCATCTAGTATCTAAACATATCATGTAGTATCTAAACATATAATCTAGTATCTAAACCCGTCATCTAGTATCTAAACCCGTCATGTAGTATCTAAACCCGTCATCTAGTATCTAATTCCGTCATCTAGTATCTAAACCCGTCATGTAGTATCTAAACCCGTCATGTAGTATCTAAACATATCATGTAGTATCTAAACATATCATGTAGTATCTAAACATATAATCTAGTATCTAAACCCGTCATCTAGTTTCTAAACCCGTCATGTAGTATCTAAACCCGTCATTTAGTATCTAAACCCGTCATCTAGTATCTAAACCCGTCATGTAGTATCTAAACCCGTCATGTAGTATCTAAACATATAATCTAGTATCTAAACCCGTCATCTAGTATCTAAACCCGTCATGTAGTATCTAAACCCGTCATGTAGTATCTAAACCCGTCATGTAGTATCTAAACCCGTCATCTAGTATCTAAACCCGTCATCTAGTTTCTAAACCCGTCATGTAGTATCTAAACCCGTCATGTAGTATCTAAACATATCATGTAGTATCTAAACATATAATCTAGTATCTAAACCCGTCATCTAGTATCTAAACCCGTCATGTAGTATCTAAACCCGTCATGTAGTATCTAAACCCGTCATGTAGTATCTAAACCCGTCATGTAGTATCTAAACCCGTCATCTAGTATCTAAACCCGTCATGTAGTATCTAAACCCGTCATCTAGTATCTAAACCCGTGATCTAGTATCTAAACCCGTCATGTAGTATCTAAACCCGTCATGTAGTATCTAAACATATAATCTAGTATCTAAACCCGTCATCTAGTATCTAAACCCGTCATGTAGTATCTAAACCCGTCATGTAGTATCTAAACCCGTCATGTAGTATCTAAACCCGTCATCTAGTATCTAAACCCGTCATGTAGTATATAAACATATCATGTAGTATCTAAACATATAATCTAGTATCTAAACCCGTCATGTAGTATCTAAACCCGTCATGTAGTATCTAAACCCGTCATGTAGTATCTAAACCCGTCATGTAGTATCTAAACCCGTCATCTAGTATCTAAACCCGTCATCCAGTATCTAAACATATCATGTAGTATCTAAACATGTAATCTAGTATCTATACCCGTCATCTAGTATCTAAACCCGTCATGTAGTATCTAAACCCGTCATGTAGTATCTAAACCCGTCATGTAGTATCTAAACCCGTCATGTAGTATCTAAACCCGTCATGTAGTATCTAAACCCGTCATGTAGTATCTAAACCCGTCATGTAGTATCTAAACCCGTCATGTAGTATCTAAACCCGTCATGTAGTATCTAAACCCGTCATGTAGTATCTAAACCCGTCATGTAGTATCTAAACCCGTCATCTAGTATCTAAACCCGTCATGTAGTATCTAAACCCGTCATCTAGTATCTAATTCCGTGATCTAGTATCTAAACCCGTCATGTAGTATCTAAACATATCATGTAGTATCTAAACATATAATCTGGTATCTAAACCCGTCATCTAGTATCTAAACCCGTCATGTAGTATCTAAACCCGTCATGTAGTATCTAAACCCGTCATGTAGTATCTAAACCCGTCATGTAGTATCTAAACCCGTCATGTAGTATCTAAACCCGTCATGTAGTATCTAAACCCGTCATCTAGTATCTAAACCCGTCATGTAGTATCTAAACCCGTCATCTAGTATCTAATTCCGTCATCTAGTATCTAAACCCGTCATGTAGTATCTAAACCCGTCATGTAGTATCTAAACATATCATGTAGTATCTAAACATATAATCTAGTATCTAAACCCGTCATCTAGTATCTAAACCCGTCATGTAGTATCTAAACCCGTCATGTAGTATCTAAACCCGTCATGTAGTATCTAAACCATTCATGGAGTATCTAAACCTGTCGTAGTATCTAAACCCGTCATGTAGTATCTAAACCCGTCATGTAGTATCTAAACCCGTCATGTAGTATCTAAACCCGTCATCTAGTATCTAAACCCGTCATCTAGTATCTAAACCCGTCATCTAGTATCTAAACCCGTCATGTAGTATCTAAACATATCATGTAGTATCTAAACATATCATGTAGTATCTAAACCCGTCATCTAGTATCTAAACCCGTCATCTAGTATCTAAACCCGTCATGTAGTATCTAAACCCGTCATGTAGTATCTAAACCCGTCATCTAGTATCTAAACATGTCATGTAGTATCTAAACCCGTCATGTAGTATCTAAACCCGTCATGTAGTATCTAAACCCGTCATGTAGTATCTAAACCCGTCATCTAATATCTAAACCCGTCATCTAGTATCTATACCCGTCATCTAGTATCTAAACCCGTCATCTAGTATCTAAACCCGTCATCTAGTATCTAAACCCGTCATCTAGTATCTAAACCCGTCATCTAGTATCTAAACCCGTCATCAAGTATCTAAACCCGTCATCTAGTATCTAAACCCGTCATCTAGTATCTAAACCCGTCATCTAGTATCTAAACCCGTCATCTAGTATCTAAACATATCATCTAGTATCTAAACATATCATGTAGTATCTAAACATATCATGTAGTATCTAAACCCGTCATCTAGTATCTAAACCCGTCATCTAGTATCTAAACCCGTCATCTAGTATCTAAACCCGTCATCTAGTATCTAAACCCGTCATCTAGTATCTAAACCCGTCATCTAGTATCTAAACCCGTCATCTAGTATCTAAACCCGTCATCTAGTATCTAAACCCGTCATCTAGTATCTAAACCCGTCATCTAGTATCTAAACCCGTCATCTAGTATCTAAACCCGTCATGTAGTATCTAAACCCGTCATGTAGTATCTAAACCCGTCATGTAGTATCTAAACCCGTCATGTAGTATCTAAACCCGTCATGTAGTTTCTACACCCGTCATGTAGTATCTAAACCCGTGATGTAGTATCTAAACCCGTCATGTAGTATCTAAACCCGTCATGTAGTATCTAAACCCGTCATGTAGTATCTAAACCCGTCATCTAGTATCTAAACCCGTCATCTAGTATCTAAACCCGTCATCTAGTATCTAAACATATCATGTAGTATCTAAACATATAATCTAGTATCTAAACCCGTCATCTAGTATCTAAACCCGTCATGTAGTATCTAAACCCGTCATCTAGTATCTAATTCCGTCATCTAGTATCTAAACCCGTCATGTAGTATCTAAACCCGTCATGTAGTATCTAAACATATCATGTAGTATCTAAACATATAATCTAGTGTCTAAACCCGTCATCTAGTATCTAAACCCGTCATGTAGTATCTAAACCCGTCATGTAGTATCTAAACCCGTCATGTAGTATCTAAACCTGTCATGTAGTATCTAAACCCGTCATGTAGTATCTAAACCCGTCATGTAGTATCTAAACCCGTCATGTAGTATCTAAACCCGTCATGTAGTATCTAAACCCGTCATGTAGTATCTAAACCCGTCATGTAGTATCTAAACCCGTCATCTAGTATCTAAACCCGTCATCTAGTATCTAAACCCGTCATGTAGTATCTAAACCCGTCATGTAGTATCTAAACATATCATGTAGTATCTAAACATGTAATCTAGTATCTAAACCCGTCATCTAGTATCTAAACCCGTCATCTAGTATCTAAACCCGTCATCTAGTATCTAAACCCGTCATCTAGTATCTAAACCCTTCTTCTAGTATCTAAACCCGTCATCTAGTATCTAAACCCGTCATCTAGTATCTAAACCCGTCATCTAGTATCTAAACCCGTCATGTAGTATCTAAACCCGTCATGTAGTATCTAAACATATAATCTAGTATCTAAACCCGTCATCTAGTATCTAAACCCGTCATGTAGTATCTAAACCCGTCATGTAGTATCTAAACCCGTCATGTAGTATCTAAACCCGTCATCTAGTATCTAAACCCGTCATCTAGTATCTAAACCCGTCATGTAGTATCTAAACCCGTCATGTAGTATCTAAACATATCATGTAGTATCTAAACATATAATCTAGTATCTAAACCCGTCATCTAGTATCTAAACCCGTCATGTAGTATCTAAACCCGTCATGTAGTATCTAAACCCGTCATGTAGTATCTAAACCCGTCATGTAGTATCTAAACCCGTCATCTAGTATCTAAACCCGTCATGTAGTATCTAAACCCGTCATCTAGTATCTAAACCCGTGATCTAGTATCTAAACCCGTCATGTAGTATCTAAACCCGTCATGTAGTATCTAAACATATAATCTAGTATCTAAACCCGTCATCTAGTATCTAAACCCGTCGTGTAGTATCTAAACCCGTCATGTAGTATCTAAACCCGTCATGTAGTATCTAAACCCGTCATCTAGTATCTAAACCCGTCATGTAGTATATAAACATATCATGTAGTATCTAAACATATAATCTAGTATCTAAACCCGTCATGTAGTATCTAAACCCGTCATGTAGTATCTAAACCCGTCATGTAGTATCTAAACCCGTCATGTAGTATCTAAACCCGTCATGTAGTATCTAAACCCGTCATCTAGTATCTAAACCCGTCATCTAGTATCTAAACCCGTCATCTAGTATCTAAACCCGTCATGTAGTATCTAAACATATCATGTAGTATCTAAACATATCATGTAGTATCTAAACCCGTCATCTAGTATCTAAACCCGTCATCTAGTATCTAAACCCGTCATGTAGTATCTAAACCCGTCATGTAGTATCTAAACCCGTCATCTAGTATCTAAACATGTCATGTAGTATCTAAACCCGTCATGTAGTATCTAAACCCGTCATGTAGTATCTAAACCCGTCATGTAGAATCTAAACCCGTCATGTAGTATCTAAACCCGTCATCTAATATCTAAACCCGTCATCTAGTATCTATACCCGTCATCTAGTATCTAAACCCGTCATCTAGTATCTAAACCCGTCATCTAGTATCTAAACCCGTCATCTAGTATCTAAACCCGTCATCTAGTATCTAAACCCGTCATCAAGTATCTAAACCCGTCATCTAGTATCTAAACCCGTCATCTAGTATCTAAACCCGTCATCTAGTATCTAAACCCGTCATCTAGTATCTAAACATATCATCTAGTATCTAAACATATCATGTAGTATCTAAACATATCATGTAGTATCTAAACCCGTCATCTAGTATCTAAACCCGTCATCTAGTATCTAAACCCGTCATCTAGTATCTAAACCCGTCATCTAGTATCTAAACCCGTCATGTAGTATCTAAACCCGTCATGTAGTATCTAAACCCGTCATCTAGTATCTAAACCGTCATCTAGTATCTAAACCCGTCATCTAGTATCTAAACCCGTCATCTAGTATCTAAACCCGTCATGTAGTATCTAAACCCGTCATGTAGTATCTAAACCCGTCATGTAGTATCTAAACCCGTCATGTAGTATCTAAACCCGTCATGTAGTTTCTACACCCGTCATGTAGTATCTAAACCCGTCATGTAGTATCTAAACCCGTCATGTAGTATCTAAACCCGTCATGTAGTATCTAAACCCGTCATGTAGTATCTAAACCCGTCATCTAGTATCTAAACCCGTCATCTAGTATCTAAACCCGTCATCTAGTATCTAAACATATCATGTAGTATCTAAACATATAATCTAGTATCTAAACCCGTCATCTAGTATCTAAACCCGTCATGTAGTATCTAAACCCGTCATCTAGTATCTAATTCCGTCATCTAGTATCTAAACCCGTCATGTAGTATCTAAACCCGTCATGTAGTATCTAAACATATCATGTAGTATCTAAACATATAATCTAGTGTCTAAACCCGTCATCTAGTATCTAAACCCGTCATGTAGTATCTAAACCCGTCATGTAGTATCTAAACCCGTCATGTAGTATCTAAACCCGTCATGTAGTATCTAAACCCGTCATGTAGTATCTAAACCCGTCATGTAGTATTTAAACCCGTCATGTAGTATCTAAACCCGTCATGTAGTATCTAAACCCGTCATGTAGTATCTAAACCCGTCATGTAGTATCTAAACCCGTCATCTAGTATCTAAACCTGTCATCTAGTATCTAAACCCGTCATCTAGTATCTAAACCCGTCATGTAGTATCTAAACCCGTCATGTAGTATCTAAACATATCATGTAGTATCTAAACATGTAATCTAGTATCTAAACCCGTCATCTAGTATCTAAACCCTCCATGTAGTATCTAAACCCGTCATGTAGTATCTAAACCCGTCATCTAGTATCTAAACCCGTCATCTAGTATCTAAACCCGTCATCTAGTATCTAAACCCGTCATCTAGTATCTAAACCCGTCATCTAGTATCTAAACCCGTCATCTAGTATCTAAACCCGTCATCTAGTATCTAAACCCGTCTTCTAGTATCTAAACCCGTCATCTAGTATCTAAACCCGTCATCTAGTATCTAAACCCGTCATCTAGTATCTAAACCCGTCATGTAGTATCTAAACCCGTCATGTAGTATCTAAACATATAATCTAGTATCTAAACCCGTCATCTAGTATCTAAACCCGTCATGTAGTATCTAAACCCGTCATGTAGTATCTAAACCCGTCATGTAGTATCTAAACCCGTCATCTAGTATCTAAACCCGTCATCTAGTATCTAAACCCGTCATGTAGTATCTAAACCCGTCATGTAGTATCTAAACATATCATGTAGTATCTAAACATATAATCTAGTATCTAAACCCGTCATCTAGTATCTAAACCCGTCATGTAGTATCTAAACCCGTCATGTAGTATCTAAACCCGTCATGTAGTATCTAAACCCGTCATGTAGTATCTAAACCCGTCATCTAGTATCTAAACCCGTCATGTAGTATCTAAACCCGTCATCTAGTATCTAAACCCGTGATCTAGTATCTAAACCCGTCATGTAGTATCTAAACCCGTCATGTAGTATCTAAACATATAATCTAGTATCTAAACCCGTCATCTAGTATCTAAACCCGTCATGTAGTACCTAAACCCGTCATGTAGTATCTAAACCCGTCATGTAGTATCTAAACCCGTCATCTAGTATCTAAACCCGTCATGTAGTATATAAACATATCATGTAGTATCTAAACATATAATCTAGTATCTAAACCCGTCATGTAGTATCTAAACCCGTCATGTAGTATCTAAACCCGTCATGTAGTATCTAAACCCGTCATGTAGTATCTAAACCCGTCATCTAGTATCTAAACCCGTCATCTAGTATCTAAACATATCATGTAGTATCTAAACATATAATCTAGTATCTAAACCCGTCATCTAGTATCTAAACCCGTCATGTAGTATCTAAACCCGTCATGTAGTATCTAAACCCGTCATGTAGTATCTAAACCCGTCATGTAGTATCTAAACCCGTCATGTAGTATCTAAACCCGTCATGTAGTATCTAAACCCGTCATGTAGTATCTAAACCCGTCATGTAGTATCTAAACCCGTCATGTAGTATCTAAACCCGTCATGTAGTATCTAAACCCGTCATGTAGTATCTAAACCCGTCATCTAGTATCTAAACCCGTCATGTAGTATCTAAACCCGTCATCTAGTATCTAATTCCGTGATCTAGTATCTAAACCCGTCATGTAGTATCTAAACATATCATGTAGTATCTAAACATATAATCTGGTATCTAAACCCGTCATCTAGTATCTAAACCCGTCATGTAGTATCTAAACCCGTCATGTAGTATCTAAACCCGTCATGTAGTATCTAAACCCGTCATGTAGTATCTAAACCCGTCATGTAGTATCTAAACCCGTCATGTAGTATCTAAACCCGTCATGTAGTATCTAAACATATAATCTAGTATCTAAACCCGTCATCTAGTATCTAAACCCGTCATGTAGTATCTAAACCCGTCATGTAGTATCTAAACCCGTCATGTAGTATCTAAACCCGTCATGTAGTATCTAAACCCGTCATCTAGTATCTAAACCCGTCATCTAGTATCTAAACCCGTCATCTAGTATCTAAACCCGTCATGTAGTATCTAAACATATCATGTAGTATCTAAACATATCATGTAGTATCTAAACCCGTCATCTAGTATCTAAACCCGTCATCTAGTATCTAAACCCGTCATGTAGTATCTAAACCCGTCATGTAGTATCTAAACCCGTCATCTAGTATCTAAACATGTCATGTAGTATCTAAACCCGTCATGTAGTATCTAAACCCGTCATGTAGTATCTAAACCCGTCATGTAGAATCTAAACCCGTCATGTAGTATCTAAACCCGTCATCTAATATCTAAACCCGTCATCTAGTATCTATACCCGTCATCTAGTATCTAAACCCGTCATCTAGTATCTAAACCCGTCATCTAGTATCTAAACCCGTCATCTAGTATCTAAACCCGTCATCTAGTATCTAAACCCGTCATCTAGTATCTAAACCCGTCATCTAGTATCTAAACCCGTCATCTAGTATCTAAACCCGTCATCTAGTATCTAAACCCGTCATCTAGTATCTAAACAAGTCATCTAGTATCTAAACATATCATGTAGTATCTAAACACGTCATGTAGTATCTAAACCCGTCATGTAGTATCTAAACCCGTCATGTAGTATCTAAACCCGTCATCTAGTATCTAAACCCGTCATCTAGTATCTAAACCCGTCATGTAGTATCTAAACCCGTCATGTAGTATCTAAACCCGTCATCTAGTATCTAAACCCGTCATGTAGTATCTAAACCCGTCATGTAGTATCTAAACCCGTCATCTAGTATCTAAACCCGTCATGTAGTATCTAAACCCGTCATGTAGTATCTAAACCCGTCATGCAGTATCTAAACCCGTCATGTAGTATCTAAACCCGTCATGTAGTATCTACACCCGTCATGTAGTATCTAAACCCGTCATGTAGTATCTAAACCCGTCATGTAGTATCTAAACCCGTCATGTAGTATCTAAACCCGTCATGTAGTATCTAAACCCGTCATGTAGTATCTAAACCCGTCATCTAGTATCTAAACCCGTCATCTAGTATCTAAACCTGTCATGTAGTATCTAAACCCGTAATCTAGTATCTAAACCCGTCATCTAGTATCTAAACCCGTCATGTAGTATCTAAACCCGTCATCTAGTATCTAAACCCGTCATCTAGTATCTAAACCCGTCATGTAGTATCTAAACCCGTCATGTAGTATCTAAACACATCATGTAGTATCTAAACATATAATCTAGTGTCTAAACCCGTCATCTAGTATCTAAACCCGTCATGTAGTATCTAAACCCGTCATGTAGTATCTAAACCCGTCATGTAGTATCTAAACCCGTCATGTAGTATCTAAACCCGTCATGTAGTATCTAAACCCGTCATGTAGTATCTAAACCCGTCATGTAGTATCTAAACCCGTCATGTAGTATCTAAACCCGTCATGTAGTATCTAAACCCGTCATGTAGTATCTAAACCCGTCATCTAGTATCTAAACCTGTCATCTAGTATCTAAACCCGTCATCTAGTATCTAAACCCGTCATGTAGTATCTAAACCCGTCATGTAGTATCTAAACCCGTCATGTAGTATCTAAACATGTCATCTAGTATCTAAACCCGTCATCTAGTATCTAAACCCTCCATGTAGTATCTAAACCCGTCATGTAGTATCTAAACCCGTCATCTAGTATCTAAACCCGTCATCTAGTATCTAAACCCGTCATCTAGTATCTAAACCCGTCATGTAGTATCTAAACCCGTCATGTAGTATCTAAACCCGTCATCTAGTATCTAAACCCGTCATGTAGTATCTAAACCCGTCATGTAGTATCTAAACCCGTCATGTAGTATCTAAACCCGTCATCTAGTATCTAAACCCGTCATCTAGTATCTAAACCCGTCATGTAGTATCTAAACCCGTCATGTAGTATCTAAACCCGTCATCTAGTATCTAAACCCGTCATCTAGTATCTAAACCCGTCATGTAGTATCTAAACCCGTCATGTAGTATCTAAACCCGTCATGTAGTATCTAAACCCGTCATCTAGTATCTAAACCCGTCATCTAGTATCTAAACCCGTCATGTAGTATCTAAACCCGTCATGTAGTATCTAAACCCGTCATGTAGTATCTAAACCTGTCATCTAGTATCTAAACCCGTCATCTAGTATCTAAACCCGTCATGTAGTATCTAAACCCGTCATGTAGTATCTAAACCCGTCATGTAGTATCTAAACCCGTCATGTAGTATCTAAACCCGTCATGTAGTATCTAAACCCGTCATGTAGTATCTAAACCCGTCATGTAGTATCTAAACCCGTCATGTAGTATCTAAACCCGTCATGTAGTATCTAAACCCGTCATGTAGTATCTAAACATATCATGTAGTATCTAAACCCGTCATCTAGTATCTAAACCCGTCATGTAGTATCTAAACCCGTCATGTAGTATCTAAACCCGTCATGTAGTATCTAAACCCGTCATGTAGTATCTAAACCCGTCATGTAGTATCTAAACATATCATGTAGTATCTAAACATATAATCTAGTATCTAAACCCGTCATGTAGTATCTAAACCCGTCATGTAGTATCTAAACCCGTCATGTAGTATCTAAACCCGTCATGTAGTATCTAAACCCGTCATCTAGTATCTAAACCCGTCATCTAGTATCTAAACATATCATGTAGTATCTAAACATATAATCTAGTATCTAAACCCGTCATCTAGTATCTAAACCCGTCATGTAGTATCTAAACCCGTCATGTAGTATCTAAACCCGTCATGTAGTATCTAAACCCGTCATGTAGTATCTAAACCCGTCATGTAGTATCTAAACCCGTCATGTAGTATCTAAACCCGTCATGTAGTATCTAAACCCGTCATGTAGTATCTAAACCCGTCATGTAGTATCTAAACCCGTCATGTAGTATCTAAACCCGTCATGTAGTATCTAAACCCGTCATGTAGTATCTAAACCCGTCATGTAGTATCTAAACCCGTCATCTAGTATCT
Organism: Salvelinus fontinalis; assembly: GCF_029448725.1. NCBI lineage: Eukaryota > Metazoa > Chordata > Actinopteri > Salmoniformes > Salmonidae > Salvelinus > Salvelinus fontinalis. Next base: position 143,530 of record NW_026600589.1, on the reverse strand, counting down.
AAACCCGTCATCTAGTATCTAAACCCGTCATGTAGTATCTAAACATATCATGTAGTATCTAAACATATAATCTGGTATCTAAACCCGTCATCTAGTATCTAAACCCGTCATGTAGTATCTAAACCCGTCATGTAGTATCTAAACCCGTCATGTAGTATCTAAACCCGTCATGTAGTATCTAAACCCGTCATGTAGTATCTAAACCCGTCATGTAGTATCTAAACCCGTCATGTAGTATCTAAACATATAATCTAGTATCTAAACCCGTCATCTAGTATCTAAACCCGTCATGTAGTATCTAAACCCGTCATGTAGTATCTAAACATATAATCTAGTATCTAAACCCGTCATCTAGTATCTAAACCCGTCATGTAGTATCTAAACCCGTCATGTAGTATCTAAACCCGTCATGTAGTATCTAAACCCGTCATCTAGTATCTAAACCCGTCATGTAGTATATAAACATATCATGTAGTATCTAAACATATAATCTAGTATCTAAACCCGTCATGTAGTATCTAAACCCGTCATGTAGTATCTAAACCCGTCATGTAGTATCTAAACCCGTCATGTAGTATCTAAACCCGTCATCTAGTATCTAAACCCGTCATCCAGTATCTAAACATATCATGTAGTATCTAAACATGTAATCTAGTATCTAAACCCGTCATGTAGTATCTAAACCCGTCATGTAGTATCTAAACCCGTCATGTAGTATCTAAACCCGTCATGTAGTATCTAAACCCGTCATGTAGTATCTAAACCATTCATGGAGTATCTAAACCTGTCGTAGTATCTAAACCCGTCATGTAGTATCTAAACCCGTCATGTAGTATCTAAACCCGTCATGTAGTATCTAAACCCGTCATGTAGTATCTAAACCCGTCATCTAGTATCTAAACCCGTCATCTAGTATCTAAACCCGTCATCTAGTATCTAAACCCGTCATGTAGTATCTAAACATATCATGTAGTATCTAAACATATCATGTAGTATCTAAACCCGTCATCTAGTATCTAAACCCGTCATCTAGTATCTAAACCCGTCATGTAGTATCTAAACCCGTCATGTAGTATCTAAACCCGTCATCTAGTATCTAAACATGTCATGTAGTATCTAAACCCGTCATGTAGTATCTAAACCCGTCATGTAGTATCTAAACCCGTCATGTAGTATCTAAACCCGTCATCTAATATCTAAACCCGTCATCTAGTATCTAAACCCGTCATCTAGTATCTAAACCCGTCATCTAGTATCTAAACCCGTCATCTAGTATCTAAACCCGTCATCTAGTATCTAAACCCGTCATCTAGTATCTAAACCCGTCATCAAGTATCTAAACCCGTCATCTAGTATCTAAACCCGTCATCTAGTATCTAAACCCGTCATCTAGTATCTAAACCCGTCATCTAGTATCTAAACACATCATCTAGTATCTAAACATATCATGTAGTATCTAAACATATCATGTAGTATCTAAACCCGTCATCTAGTATCTAAACCCGTCATCTAGTATCTAAACCCGTCATGTAGTATCTAAACCCGTCATGTAGTATCTAAACCCGTCATCTAGTATCTAAACCCGTCATGTAGTATCTAAACCCGTCATGTAGTATCTAAACCCGTCATGTAGTATCTAAACCCGTCATCTAGTATCTAAACCCGTCATCTAGTATCTAAACCCGTCATCTAGTATCTAAACCCGTCATGTAGTATCTAAACCCGTCATGTAGTATCTAAACCCGTCATCTAGTATCTAAACCCGTCATGTAGTATCTAAACCCGTCATGTAGTATCTAAACCCGTCATGTAGTATCTAAACCCGTCATGTAGTATCTAAACCCGTCATGTAGTATCTAAACCCGTCATGTAGTATCTAAACCCGTCATGTAGTATCTAAACCCGTCATGTAGTATCTAAACCCGTCATGTAGTATCTAAACCCGTCATCTAGTATCTAAACCTGTCATCTAGTATCTAAACCCGTCATCTAGTATCTAAACCCGTCATGTAGTATCTAAACCCGTCATGTAGTATCTAAACCCGTCATGTAGTATCTAAACCTGTCATCTAGTATCTAAACCCGTCATCTAGTATCTAAACCCTTCATGTAGTATCTAAACCCGTCATGTAGTATCTAAACCCGTCATCTAGTATCTAAACCCGTCATCTAGTATCTAAACCCGTCATGTAGTATCTAAACCCGTCATGTAGTATCTAAACCCGTCATGTAGTATCTAAACCCGTCATCTAGTATCTAAACCCGTCATGTAGTATCTAAACCCGTCATGTAGTATCTAAACCCGTCATGTAGTATCTAAACCCGTCATCTAGTATCTAAACCCGTCATCTAGTATCTAAACCCGTCATGCTAGTATCTAAACCCGTCATGTAGTATCTAAACCTGTCATCTAGTATCTAAACCCGTCATCTAGTATCTAAACCCGTCATGTAGTATCTAAACCCGTCATGTAGTATCTAAACCCGTCATGTAGTATCTAAACCCGTCATCTAGTATCTAAACCCGTCATCTAGTATCTAAACCCGTCATGTAGTATCTAAACCCGTCATGTAGTATCTAAACATATCATGTAGTATCTAAACCCGTCATCTAGTATCTAAACCCGTCATGTAGTATCTAAACCCGTCATGTAGTATCTAAACCCGTCATGTAGTATCTAAACCCGTCATGTAGTATCTAAACCCGTCATGTAGTATCTAAACCCGTCATGTAGTATCTAAACCAGTAATGTAGTATCTAAACCCGTCATGTAGTATCTAAACCCGTCATCTAGTATCTAAACCCGTCATGTAGTATCTAAACCCGTCATGTAGTATCTAAACATATAATCTAGTATCTAAACCCGTCATCTAGTATCTAAACCCGTCATGTAGTATCTAAACCCGTCATGTAGTATCTAAACCCGTCATGTAGTATCTAAACCCGTCATGTAGTATCTAAACCCGTCATGTAGTATCTAAACATATCATGTAGTATCTAAACATATAATCTAGTATCTAAACCCGTCATCTAGTATCTAAACCCGTCATGTAGTATCTAAACCCGTCATGTAGTATCTAAACCCGTCATGTAGTATCTAAACCCGTCATCTAGTATCTAAACCCGTCATCTAGTATCTAAACATATCATGTAGTATCTAAACATATAATCTAGTATCTAAACCCGTCATCTAGTATCTAAACCCGTCATGTAGTATCTAAACCCGTCATGTAGTATCTAAACCCGTCATGTAGTATCTAAACCCGTCATGTAGTATCTAAACCCGTCATCTAGTATCTAAACCCGTCATGTAGTATCTAAACCCGTCATGTAGTATCTAAACCCGTCATGTAGTATCTAAACCCGTCATGTAGTATCTAAACCCGTCATGTAGTATCTAAACCCGTCATGTAGTATCTAAACCCGTCATCTAGTATCTAAACCCGTCATGTAGTATCTAAACCCGTCATCTAGTATCTAAACCCGTCATCTAGTATCTAAACCCGTCATGTAGTATCTAAACCCGTCATCTAGTATCTAAACCTGTCATCTAGTATCTAAACCCGTCATCTAGTATCTAAACCCGTCATGTAGTATCTAAACCCGTCATGTAGTATCTAAACCCGTCATGTAGTATCTAAACCCGTCATGTAGTATCTAAACCCGTCATGTAGTATCTAAACCCGTCATGTAGTATCTAAACATATCATGTAGTATCTAAACATATAATCTAGTATCTAAACCCGTCATCTAGTATCTAAACCCGTCATGTAGTATCTAAACCCGTCATGTAGTATCTAAACATATAATCTAGTATCTAAACCCGTCATCTAGTATCTAAACCCGTCATGTAGTATCTAAACCCGTCATGTAGTATCTAAACCCGTCATGTAGTATCTAAACCCGTCATCTAGTATCTAAACCCGTCATGTAGTATCTAAACATATCATGTAGTATCTAAACATATAATCTAGTATCTAAACCCGTCATGTAGTATCTAAACCCGTCATGTAGTATCTAAACCCGTCATGTAGTATCTAAACCCGTCATGTAGTATCTAAACCCGTCATCTAGTATCTAAACCCGTCATCTAGTATCTAAACATATCATGTAGTATCTAAACATATAATCTAGTATCTAAACCCGTCATCTAGTATCTAAACCCGTCATCTAGTATCTAAACCCGTCATGTAGTATCTAAACCCGTCATCTAGTATCTAAACCCGTCATGTAGTATCTAAACATATCATGAGTATCTAAACATATAATCTAGTATCTAAACCCGTCATCTAGTATCTAAACCCGTCATGTAGTATCTAAACCCGTCATGTAGTATCTAAACCCGTCATCTAGTATCTAAACCCGTCATGTAGTATCTAAACCCGTCATGTAGTATCTAAACCCGTCATGTAGTATCTAAACATATCATGTAGTATCTAAACATATCATGTAGTATCTAAACCCGTCATCTAGTATCTAAACCCGTCATCTAGTATCTAAACCCGTCATGTAGTATCTAAACCCGTCATGTAGTATCTAAACCCGTCATGTAGTATCTAAACCCGTCATGTAGTATCTAAACCCGTCATGTAGTATCTAAACCCGTCATGTAGTATCTAAACCTGTCATGTAGTATCTAAACCCGTCATCTAGTATCTAAACCCGTCATCTAGTATCTAAACCCGTCATGTAGTATCTAAACCCGTCATGTAGTATCTAAACCCGTCATCTAGTATCTAAACCCGTCATCTAGTATCTAAACCCGTCATCTAGTATCTAAACCCGTCATGTAGTATCTAAACCCGTCATCTAGTATCTAAACCCGTCATCTAGTATCTAAACCCGTCATGTAGTATCTAAACCCGTCATCTAGTATCTAAACCTGTCATCTAGTATCTAAACATATCATGTAGTATCTAAACATATCATGTAGTATCTAAACCCGTCATCTAGTATCTAAACCCGTCATGTAGTATCTAAACCCGTCATGTAGTATCTAAACCCGTCATCTAGTATCTAAACCCGTCATGTAGTATCTAAACCCGTCATCTAGTATCTAAACCCGTCATCTAGTATCTAAACCCGTCATCTAGTATCTAAACCCGTCATGTAGTATCTAAACCCGTCATCTAGTATCTAAACCCGTCATCTAGTATCTAAACCCGTCATGTAGTATCTAAACCCGTCATGTAGTATCTAAACCCGTCATCTAGTATCTAAACCCGTCATGTAGTATCTAAACCCGTCATGTAGTATCTAAACCCGTCATGTAGTATCTAAACCCGTCATGTAGTATCTAAACCCGTCATGTAGTATCTAAACCCGTCATGTAGTATCTAAACCTGTCATGTAGTATCTAAACCCGTCATCTAGTATCTAAACCCGTCATCTAGTATCTAAACCCGTCATGTAGTATCTAAACCCGTCATGTAGTATCTAAACCCGTCATCTAGTATCTAAACCCGTCATCTAGTATCTAAACCCGTCATGTAGTATCTAAACCCGTCATGCTAGTATCTAAACCCGTCATGTAGTATCTAAACCCGTCATGTAGTATCTAAACCCGTCATGTAGTATCTAAACATATCATGTAGTATCTAAACATATAATCTAGTTCTAAACCGTCATGTAGTATCTAAACCCGTCATGTAGTATCTAAACCCGTCATGTAGTATCTAAACCCGTCATGTAGTATCTAAACCCGTCATGTAGTATCTAAACCCGTCATGTAGTATCTAAACCCGTCATGTAGTATCTAAACCCGTCATCTAGTATCTAAACCCGTCATGTAGTATCTAAACCCGTCATGTAGTATCTAAACCCGTCATGTAGTATCTAAACCCGTCATCTAGTATCTAAACCCGTCATCTAGTATCTAAACCCGTCATGTAGTATCTAAACCCGTCATGTAGTATCTAAACCCGTCATGTAGTATCTAAACCTGTCATCTAGTATCTAAACCCGTCATCTAGTATCTAAACCCTCATGTAGTATCTAAACCCGTCATGTAGTATCTAAACCCGTCATGTAGTATCTAAACCCGTCATGTAGTATCTAAACCCGTCATGTAGTATCTAAACCCGTCATGTAGTATCTAAACCCGTCATCTAGTATCTAAACCCGTCATCTAGTATCTAAACCCGTCATGTAGTATCTAAACCCGTCATGTAGTATCTAAACCCGTCATGTAGTATCTAAACCCGTCATCTAGTATCTAAACCCGTCATGTAGTATCTAAACCCGTCATGTAGTATCTAAACCCGTCATGTAGTATCTAAACCCGTCATCTAGTATCTAAACCCGTCATCTAGTATCTAAACCCGTCATGTAGTATCTAAACCCGTCATGTAGTATCTAAACATATCATGTAGTATCTAAACCTGTCATCTAGTATCTAAACCCGTCATCTAGTATCTAAACCCGTCATGTAGTATCTAAACCCGTCATGTAGTATCTAAACCCGTCATGTAGTATCTAAACCCGTCATGTAGTATCTAAACCCGTCATGTAGTATCTAAACCCGTCATGTAGTATCTAAACCCGTCATCTAGTATCTAAACCCGTCATGTAGTATCTAAACCCGTCATGTAGTATCTAAACCCGTCATGTAGTATCTAAACATATCATGTAGTATCTAAACCCGTCATCTAGTATCTAAACCCGTCATGTAGTATCTAAACCCGTCATGTAGTATCTAAACCCGTCATGTAGTATCTAAACCCGTCATGTAGTATCTAAACCCGTCATGTAGTATCTAAACATATCATGTAGTATCTAAACATATAATCTAGTATCTAAACCCGTCATGTAGTATCTAAACCCGTCATGTAGTATCTAAACCCGTCATGTAGTATCTAAACCCGTCATGTAGTATCTAAACCCGTCATCTAGTATCTAAACCCGTCATGTAGTATCTAAACATATCATGTAGTATCTAAACATATAATCTAGTATCTAAACCCGTCATCTAGTATCTAAACCCGTCATGTAGTATCTAAACCCGTCATGTAGTATCTAAACCCGTCATGTAGTATCTAAACCCGTCATGTAGTATCTAAACCCGTCATGTAGTATCTAAACCCGTCATGTAGTATCTAAACCCGTCATGTAGTATCTAAACCCGTCATGTAGTATCTAAACCCGTCATGTAGTATCTAAACCCGTCATGTAGTATCTAAACCCGTCATGTAGTATCTAAACCCGTCATGTAGTATCTAAACCCGTCATCTAGTATCTAAACCCGTCATCTAGTATCTAAACCCGTCATGTAGTATCTAAACCCGTCATGTAGTATCTAAACATATAATCTGGTATCTAAACCCGTCATCTAGTATCTAAACCCGTCATGTAGTATCTAAACCCGTCATGTAGTATCTAAACCCGTCATGTAGTATCTAAACCCGTCATGTAGTATCTAAACCCGTCATGTAGTATCTAAACCCGTCATGTAGTATCTAAACCCGTCATGTAGTATCTAAACCTGTCATCTAGTATCTAAACCCGTCATCTAGTATCTAAACCCGTCATGTAGTATCTAAACCCGTCATGTAGTATCTAAACATATAATCTAGTATCTAAACCCGTCATCTAGTATCTAAACCCGTCATGTAGTATCTAAACCCGTCATGTAGTATCTAAACCCGTCATGTAGTATCTAAACCCGTCATCTAGTATCTAAACCCGTCATGTAGTATATAAACATATCATGTAGTATCTAAACATATAATCTAGTATCTAAACCCGTCATCTAGTATCTAAACCCGTCATGTAGTATCTAAACCCGTCATGTAGTATCTAAACCCGTCATGTAGTATCTAAACCCGTCATGTAGTATCTAAACCCGTCATGTAGTATCTAAACCCGTCATGTAGTATCTAAACCCGTCATGTAGTATCTAAACCCGTCATGTAGTATCTAAACCCGTCATGTAGTATCTAAACCCGTCATGTAGTATCTAAACCCGTCATGTAGTATCTAAACCCGTCATGTAGTATCTAAACCCGTCATCTAGTATCTAAACCCGTCATGTAGTATCTAAACCCGTCATCTAGTATCTAAACCCGTCATGTAGTATCTAAACCCGTCATCTAGTATCTAAACCCGTGATCTAGTATCTAAACCCGTCATGTAGTATCTAAACATATCATGTAGTATCTAAACATATAATCTAGTATCTAAACCCGTCATCTAGTATCTAAACCCGTCATGTAGTATCTAAACCCGTCATGTAGTATCTAAACAGATCATCTAGTATCTAAACCCGTCATCTAGTATCTAAACCCGTCATGTAGTATCTAAACCCGTCATGTAGTATCTAAACCCGTCATCTAGTATCTAAACCCGTCATCTAGTATCTAAACCCGTCATGTAGTATCTAAACCCGTCATCTAGTATCTAAACCTGTCATGTAGTATCTAAACCCGTCATGTAGTATCTAAACCCGTCATGTAGTATCTAAACCCGTCATGTAGTATCTAAACCCGTCATGTAGTATCTAAACCCGTCATGTAGTATCTAAACCCGTCATGTAGTATCTAAACCCGTCATGTAGTATCTAAACCCGTCATGTAGTATCTAAACCCGTCATCTAGTATCTAAACCCGTCATGTAGTATCTAAACCCGTCATGTAGTATCTAAACCTGTCATGTAGTATCTAAACCCGTCATCTAGTATCTAAACCCGTCATCTAGTATCTAAACCCGTCATGTAGTATCTAAACCCGTCATGTAGTATCTAAACATATCATGTAGTATCTAAACCCGTCATCTAGTATCTAAACCCGTCATCTAGTATCTAAACCCGTCATGTAGTATCTAAACCCGTCATGTAGTATCTAAACCCGTCATGTAGTATCTAAACCCGTCATGTAGTATCTAAACCCGTCATGTAGTATCTAAACCCGTCATGTAGTATCTAAACCCGTCATGTAGTATCTAAACCCGTCATGTAGTATCTAAACCCGTCATGTAGTATCTAAACCCGTCATGTAGTATCTAAACATATAATCTAGTATCTAAACCCGTCATCTAGTATCTAAACCCGTCATGTAGTATCTAAACCCGTCATGTAGTATCTAAACCCGTCATGTAGTATCTAAACCCGTCATGTAGTATCTAAACCCGTCATGTAGTATCTAAACATATCATGTAGTATCTAAACATATAATCTAGTATCTAAACCCGTCATGTAGTATCTAAACCCGTCATGTAGTATCTAAACCCGTCATGTAGTATCTAAACCCGTCATGTAGTATCTAAACCCGTCATGTAGTATCTAAACCCGTCATGTAGTATCTAAACATATCATGTAGTATCTAAACATATAATCTAGTATCTAAACCCGTCATCTAGTATCTAAACCCGTCATGTAGTATCTAAACCCGTCATGTAGTATCTAAACCCGTCATGTAGTATCTAAACCCGTCATGTAGTATCTAAACCCGTCATGTAGTATCTAAACCCGTCATGTAGTATCTAAACCCGTCATGTAGTATCTAAACCCGTCATCTAGTATCTAAACCCGTCATGTAGTATCTAAACCCGTCATCTAGTATCTAAACCCGTCATGTAGTATCTAAACCCGTCATCTAGTATCTAAACCCGTCATCTAGTATCTAAACCCGTCATGTAGTATCTAAACATATCATGTAGTATCTAAACATATAATCTAGTATCTAAACCCGTCATCTAGTATCTAAACCCGTCATGTAGTATCTAAACCCGTCATGTAGTATCTAAACCCGTCATGTAGTATCTAAACCCGTCATGTAGTATCTAAACCCGTCATGTAGTATCTAAACCCGTCATGTAGTATCTAAACCCGTCATGTAGTATCTAAACATATAATCTAGTATCTAAACCCGTCATGTAGTATCTAAACCCGTCATGTAGTATCTAAACCCGTCATGTAGTATCTAAACATATCATCTAGTATCTAAACCCGTCATCTAGTATCTAAACCCGTCATGTAGTATCTAAACCCGTCATGTAGTATCTAAACCCGTCATGTAGTATCTAAACCCGTCATCTAGTATCTAAACCCGTCATGTAGTATCTAAACCCGTCATGTAGTATCTAAACCCGTCATCTAGTATCTAAACCCGTCATGTAGTATCTAAACCCGTCATGTAGTATCTAAACCCGTCATGTAGTATCTAAACCCGTCATGTAGTATCTAAACCCGTCATGTAGTATCTAAACCCGTCATGTAGTATCTAAACCCGTCATGTAGTATCTAAACCCGTCATGTAGTATCTAAACCCGTCATGTAGTATCTAAACCCGTCATGTAGTATCTAAACCCGTCATGTAGTATCTAAACACGTCATGTAGTATCTAAACCCGTCATGTAGTATCTAAACCCGTCATGTAGTATCTAAACCCGTCATGTAGTATCTAAACCCGTCATGTAGTATCTAAACCCGTCATGTAGTATCTAAACCCGTCATGTAGTATCTAAACCCGTCATGTAGTATCTAAACCCGTCATGTAGTATCTAAACATATAATCTGGTATCTAAACCCGTCATGTAGTATCTAAACCCGTCATCTAGTATCTAAACCCGTCATCTAGTATCTAAACCCGTCATCTAGTATCTAAACCCGTCATGTAGTATCTAAACCCGTCATGTAGTATCTAAACCCGTCATGTAGTATCTAAACACATCATCTAGTATCTAAACCCGTCATGTAGTATCTAAACCCGTCATGTAGTATCTAAACCCGTCATGTAGTATCTAAACCCGTCATGTAGTATCTAAACCATTCATGTAGTATCTAAACCTGTCATGTAGTATCTAAACCCGTCATGTAGTATCTAAACCCGTCATGTAGTATCTAAACCCGTCATGTAGTATCTAAACCCGTCATGTAGTATCTAAACCCGTCATCTAGTATCTAAACCCGTCATCTAGTATCTAAACCCGTCATCTAGTATCTAAACCCGTCATGTAGTATCTAAACCAGTCATGTAGTATCTAAACCCGTCATGTAGTATCTAAACCCGTCATGTAGTATCTAAACCCGTCATGTAGTATCTAAACCCGTCATGTAGTATCTAAACCCGTCATGTAGTATCTAAACCCGTCATCTAGTATCTAAACATGTCATGTAGTATCTAAACCCGTCATGTAGTATCTAAACCCGTCATGTAGTATCTAAACCCGTCATGTAGTATCTAAACCCGTCATGTAGTATCTAAACCCGTCATCTAGTATCTAAACCCGTCATCTAGTATCTAAACCCGTCATCTAGTATCTAAACCCGTCATGTAGTATCTAAACCCGTCATGTAGTATCTAAACCCGTCATCTAGTATCTAAACCCGTCATGTAGTATCTAAACCCGTCATCTAGTATCTAAACCCGTCATGTAGTATCTAAACCCGTCATCTAGTATCTAAACATATCATCTAGTATCTAAACCCGTCATGTAGTATCTAAACCCGTCATGTAGTATCTAAACCCGTCATGTAGTATCTAAACCCGTCATGTAGTATCTAAACCCGTCATCTAGTATCTAAACCCGTCATGTAGTATCTAAACCCGTCATGTAGTATCTAAACCCGTCATCTAGTATCTAAACCCGTCATCTAGTATCTAAACCCGTCATCTAGTATCTAAACCCGTCATGTAGTATCTAAACCCGTCATGTAGTATCTAAACCCGTCATGTAGTATCTAAACCCGTCATGTAGTATCTAAACCCGTCATGTAGTATCTAAACCCGTCATGTAGTATCTAAACCCGTCATGTAGTATCTAAACCCGTCATGTAGTATCTAAACCCGTCATGTAGTATCTAAACCCGTCATGTAGTATCTAAACCCGTCATCTAGTATCTAAACCCGTCATGTAGTATCTAAACCCGTCATGTAGTATCTAAACCGTCATCTAGTATCTAAACCCGTCATGTAGTATCTAAACATATCATGTAGTATCTAAACATATAATCTAGTATCTAAACCCGTCATCTAGTATCTAAACCCGTCATGTAGTATCTAAACCCGTCATGTAGTATCTAAACCCGTCATGTAGTATCTAAACCCGTCATGTAGTATCTAAACCCGTCATGTAGTATCTAAACCCGTCATGTAGTATCTAAACCCGTCATGTAGTATCTAAACATATAATCTAGTATCTAAACCCGTCATCTAGTATCTAAACCCGTCATGTAGTATCTAAACCCGTCATGTAGTATCTAAACCCGTCATGTAGTATCTAAACCCGTCATCTAGTATCTAAACCCGTCATCTAGTATCTAAACCCGTCATGTAGTATCTAAACCCGTCATGTAGTATCTAAACCCGTCATGTAGTATCTAAACCCGTCATCTAGTATCTAAACCCGTCATCTAGTATCTAAACCCGTCATGTAGTATCTAAACCCGTCATCTAGTATCTAAACCCGTGATCTAGTATCTAAACCCGTCATGTAGTATCTAAACCCGTCATGTAGTATCTAAACCCGTCATGTAGTATCTAAACCCGTCATCTAGTATCTAAACCCGTCATCTAGTATCTAAACCCGTCATGTAGTATCTAAACCCGTCATGTAGTATCTAAACCCGTCATGTAGTATCTAAACCCGTCATGTAGTATCTAAACCCGTCATGTAGTATCTAAACCCGTCATGTAGTATCTAAACCCGTCATGTAGTATCTAAACCCGTCATGTAGTATCTAAACCCGTCATGTAGTATCTAAACCCGTCATGTAGTATCTAAACCCGTCATGTAGTATCTAAACCCGTCATGTAGTATCTAAACCCGTCATGTAGTATCTAAACCCGTCATGTAGTATCTAAACCCGTCATGTAGTATCTAAACCCGTCATCTAGTATCTAAACCCGTCATCTAGTATCTAAACCCGTCATGTAGTATCTAAACCCGTCATGTAGTATCTAAACCCGTCATGTAGTATCTAAACCCGTCATGTAGTATCTAAACCCGTCATGTAGTATCTAAACCCGTCATGTAGTATCTAAACCCGTCATGTAGTATCTAAACCCGTCATCTAGTATCTAAACCCGTCATCTAGTATCTAAACCCGTCATGTAGTATCTAAACCCGTCATGTAGTATCTAAACCCGTCATGTAGTATCTAAACCCGTCATCTAGTATCTAAACCCGTCATCTAGTATCTAAACCCGTCATGTAGTATCTAAACCCGTCATGTAGTATCTAAACCCGTCATGTAGTATCTAAACCCGTCATGTAGTATCTAAACCCGTCATGTAGTATCTAAACCCGTCATGTAGTATCTAAACCCGTCATGTAGTATCTAAACCCGTCATGTAGTATCTAAACCCGTCATGTAGTATCTAAACCCGTCATGTAGTATCTAAACCCGTCATGTAGTATCTAAACCCGTCATGTAGTATCTAAACCCGTCATGTAGTATCTAAACCCGTCATGTAGTATCTAAACCCGTCATCTAGTATCTAAACCCGTCATCTAGTATCTAAACCCGTCATGTAGTATCTAAACCCGTCATGTAGTATCTAAACCCGTCATGTAGTATCTAAACCCGTCATGTAGTATCTAAACCCGTCATGTAGTATCTAAACCCGTCATGTAGTATCTAAACCCGTCATGTAGTATCTAAACCCGTCATGTAGTATCTAAACCCGTCATGTAGTATCTAAACCCGTCATGTAGTATCTAAACCCGTCATGTAGTATCTAAACCCGTCATGTAGTATCTAAACCCGTCATCTAGTATCTAAACCCGTCATGTAGTATCTAAACCCGTCATGTAGTATCTAAACATATCATGTAGTATCTAAACATATAATCTAGTATCTAAACCCGTCATCTAGTATCTAAACCCGTCATGTAGTATCTAAACCCGTCATCTAGTATCTAAACCCGTCATGTAGTATCTAAACCCGTCATGTAGTATCTAAACCCGTCATGTAGTATCTAAACCCGTCATCTAGTATCTAAACCCGTCATCTAGTATCTAAACCCGTCATGTAGTATCTAAACCCGTCATGTAGTATCTAAACATATCATGTAGTATCTAAACATATAATCTAGTATCTAAACCCGTCATCTAGTATCTAAACCCGTCATGTAGTATCTAAACCCGTCATGTAGTATCTAAACCCGTCATGTAGTATCTAAACCCGTCATGTAGTATCTAAACCCGTCATCTAGTATCTAAACCCGTCATGTAGTATCTAAACCCGTCATCTAGTATCTAAACCCGTCATCTAGTATCTAAACCCGTCATCTAGTATCTAAACCCGTCATCTAGTATCTAAACCCGTCATCTAGTATCTAAACCCGTCATCTAGTATCTAAACCCGTCATGTAGTATCTAAACCCGTCATGTAGTATCTAAACCCGTCATGTAGTATCTAAACCCGTCATGTAGTATCTAAACCCGTCATGTAGTATCTAAACCCGTCATGTAGTATCTAAACCCGTCATGTAGTATCTAAACCCGTCATGTAGTATCTAAACCCGTCATGTAGTATCTAAACCCGTCATGTAGTATCTAAACCCGTCATGTAGTATCTAAACCCGTCATGTAGTATCTAAACCCGTCATCTAGTATCTAAACCCGTCATCTAGTATCTAAACATGTCATGTAGTATCTAAACATATAATCTAGTATCTAAACCCGTCATCTAGTATCTAAACCCGTCATGTAGTATCTAAACCCGTCATCTAGTATCTAATTCCGTCATCTAGTATCTAAACCCGTCATGTAGTATCTAAACCCGTCATGTAGTATCTAAACATATCATGTAGTATCTAAACATATAATCTAGTATCTAAACCCGTCATCTAGTATCTAAACCCGTCATGTAGTATCTAAACCCGTCATGTAGTATCTAAACCCGTCATGTAGTATCTAAACCCGTCATGTAGTATCTAAACCCGTCATGTAGTATCTAAACCCGTCATGTAGTATCTAAACCCGTCATGTAGTATCTAAACCCGTCATGTAGTATCTAAACCCGTCATGTAGTATCTAAACCCGTCATCTAGTATCTAAACCCGTCATCTAGTATCTAAACCCGTCATCTAGTATCTAAACCCGTCATGTAGTATCTAAACCTGTCATGTAGTATCTAAACATATCATGTAGTATCTAAACATGTAATCTAGTATCTAAACCCGTCATCTAGTATCTAAACCCGTCATGTAGTATCTAAACCCGTCATGTAGTATCTAAACCCGTCATCTAGTATCTAAACCCGTCATCTAGTATCTAAACCCGTCATCTAGTATCTAAACCCGTCATCTAGTATCTAAACCCGTCATCTAGTATCTAAACCCGTCATCTAGTATCTAAACCCGTCATCTAGTATCTAAACCCGTCATCTAGTATCTAAACCCGTCATCTAGTATCTAAACCCGTCATCTAGTATCTAAACCCGTCATCTAGTATCTAAACCCGTCATGTAGTATCTAAACCCGTCATGTAGTATCTAAACATATAATCTAGTATCTAAACCCGTCATCTAGTATCTAAACCCGTCATGTAGTATCTAAACCCGTCATGTAGTATCTAAACCCGTCATGTAGTATCTAAACCCGTCATGTAGTATCTAAACCCGTCATCTAGTATCTAAACCCGTCATCTAGTATCTAAACCCGTCATGTAGTATCTAAACCCGTCATGTAGTATCTAAACATATCATGTAGTATCTAAACATATAATCTAGTATCTAAACCCGTCATCTAGTATCTAAACCCGTCATGTAGTATCTAAACCCGTCATGTAGTATCTAAACCCGTCATGTAGTATCTAAACCCGTCATGTAGTATCTAAACCCGTCATCTAGTATCTAAACCCGTCATGTAGTATCTAAACCCGTCATCTAGTATCTAAACCCGTGATCTAGTATCTAAACCCGTCATGTAGTATCTAAACCCGTCATGTAGTATCTAAACATATAATCTAGTATCTAAACCCGTCATCTAGTATCTAAACCCGTCATGTAGTATCTAAACCCGTCATGTAGTATCTAAACCCGTCATGTAGTATCTAAACCCGTCATCTAGTATCTAAACCCGTCATGTAGTATCTAAACATATCATGTAGTATCTAAACATATAATCTAGTATCTAAACCCGTCATGTAGTATCTAAACCCGTCATGTAGTATCTAAACCCGTCATGTAGTATCTAAACCCGTCATGTAGTATCTAAACCCGTCATCTAGTATCTAAACCCGTCATCTAGTATCTAAACATATCATGTAGTATCTAAACATATAATCTAGTATCTAAACCCGTCATCTAGTATCTAAACCCGTCATGTAGTATCTAAACCCGTCATGTAGTATCTAAACCCGTCATGTAGTATCTAAACCCGTCATGTAGTATCTAAACCCGTCATGTAGTATCTAAACCCGTCATGTAGTATCTAAACCCGTCATGTAGTATCTAAACCCGTCATGTAGTATCTAAACCCGTCATGTAGTATCTAAACCCGTCATGTAGTATCTAAACCCGTCATCTAGTATCTAAACCCGTCATGTAGTATCTAAACCCGTCATCTAGTATCTAAATCCGTGATCTAGTATCTAAACCCGTCATGTAGTATCTAAACATATCATGTAGTATCTAAACATATAATCTAGTATCTAAACCCGTCATCTAGTATCTAAACCCGTCATGTAGTATCTAAACCCGTCATGTAGTATCTAAACCCGTCATGTAGTATCTAAACCCGTCATGTAGTATCTAAACCCGTCATGTAGTATCTAAACCCGTCATGTAGTATCTAAACCCGTCATGTAGTATCTAAACCCGTCATCTAGTATCTAAACCCGTCATCTAGTATCTAAACCCGTCATGTAGTATCTAAACCCGTCATGTAGTATCTAAACCCGTCATGTAGTATCTAAACCCGTCATCTAGTATCTAAACCCGTCATGTAGTATCTAAACCCGTCATGTAGTATCTAAACCCGTCATCTAGTATCTAAACCCGTCATGTAGTATCTAAACCCGTCATGTAGTATCTAAACCCGTCATGTAGTATCTAAACCCGTCATGTAGTATCTAAACCCGTCATGTAGTATCTAAACCCGTCATCTAGTATCTAAACCCGTCATGTAGTATCTAAACCCGTCATCTAGTATCTAAACCCGTCATCTAGTATCTAAACCCGTCATGTAGTATCTAAACCCGTCATGTAGTATCTAAACCTGTCATGTAGTATCTAAACCCGTCATCTAGTATCTAAACCCGTCATGTAGTATCTAAACCCGTCATGTAGTATCTAAACCCGTCATGTAGTATCTAAACCCGTCATCTAGTATCTAAACCCGTCATGTAGTATCTAAACCTGTCATGTAGTATCTAAACCTGTCATCTAGTATCTAAACCCGTCATGTAGTATCTAAACCCGTCATGTAGTATCTAAACCCGTCATGTAGTATCTAAACCCGTCATGTAGTATCTAAACCCGTCATCTAGTATCTAAACCCGTCATCTAGTATCTAAACATATCATGTAGTATCTAAACATATAATCTAGTATCTAAACCCGTCATCTAGTATCTAAACCCGTCATGTAGTATCTAAACCCGTCATGTAGTATCTAAACCCGTCATGTAGTATCTAAACCCGTCATGTAGTATCTAAACCCGTCATGTAGTATCTAAACCCGTCATGTAGTATCTAAACCCGTCATGTAGTATCTAAACCCGTCATGTAGTATCTAAACCCGTCATGTAGTATCTAAACCCGTCATGTAGTATCTAAACCCGTCATGTAGTATCTAAACCCGTCATCTAGTATCTAAACCCGTCATGTAGTATCTAAACCCGTCATCTAGTATCTAAATCCGTGATCTAGTATCTAAACCCGTCATGTAGTATCTAAACATATCATGTAGTATCTAAACATATAATCTGGTATCTAAACCCGTCATCTAGTATCTAAACCCGTCATGTAGTATCTAAACCCGTCATGTAGTATCTAAACCCGTCATGTAGTATCTAAACCCGTCATGTAGTATCTAAACCCGTCATGTAGTATCTAAACCCGTCATGTAGTATCTAAACCCGTCATGTAGTATCTAAACATATAATCTAGTATCTAAACCCGTCATCTAGTATCTAAACCCGTCATGTAGTATCTAAACCCGTCATGTAGTATCTAAACCCGTCATGTAGTATCTAAACCCGTCATCTAGTATCTAAACCCGTCATCTAGTATCTAAACCCGTCATGTAGTATCTAAACCCGTCATGTAGTATCTAAACATATCATGTAGTATCTAAACATATAATCTAGTATCTAAACCCGTCATCTAGTATCTAAACCCGTCATGTAGTATCTAAACCCGTCATGTAGTATCTAAACCCGTCATGTAGTATCTAAACCCGTCATGTAGTATCTAAACCCGTCATCTAGTATCTAAACCCGTCATGTAGTATCTAAACCCGTCATCTAGTATCTAAACCCGTGATCTAGTATCTAAACCCGTCATGTAGTATCTAAACCCGTCATGTAGTATCTAAACATATAATCTAGTATCTAAACCCGTCATCTAGTATCTAAACCCGTCATGTAGTATCTAAACCCGTCATGTAGTATCTAAACCCGTCATGTAGTATCTAAACCCGTCATCTAGTATCTAAACCCGTCATGTAGTATATAAACATATCATGTAGTATCTAAACATATAATCTAGTATCTAAACCCGTCATGTAGTATCTAAACCCGTCATGTAGTATCTAAACCCGTCATGTAGTATCTAAACCCGTCATGTAGTATCTAAACCCGTCATCTAGTATCTAAACCCGTCATCTAGTATCTAAACATATCATGTAGTATCTAAACATATAATCTAGTATCTAAACCCGTCATCTAGTATCTAAACCCGTCATGTAGTATCTAAACCCGTCATGTAGTATCTAAACCCGTCATGTAGTATCTAAACCCGTCATGTAGTATCTAAACCCGTCATGTAGTATCTAAACCCGTCATGTAGTATCTAAACCCGTCATGTAGTATCTAAACCCGTCATGTAGTATCTAAACCCGTCATGTAGTATCTAAACCCGTCATGTAGTATCTAAACCCGTCATGTAGTATCTAAACCCGTCATCTAGTATCTAAACCCGTCATGTAGTATCTAAACCCGTCATCTAGTATCTAATTCCGTGATCTAGTATCTAAACCCGTCATGTAGTATCTAAACATATCATGTAGTATCTAAACATATAATCTGGTATCTAAACCCGTCATCTAGTATCTAAACCCGTCATGTAGTATCTAAACCCGTCATGTAGTATCTAAACCCGTCATGTAGTATCTAAACCCGTCATGTAGTATCTAAACCCGTCATGTAGTATCTAAACCCGTCATGTAGTATCTAAACCCGTCATGTAGTATCTAAACATATAATCTAGTATCTAAACCCGTCATCTAGTATCTAAACCCGTCATGTAGTATCTAAACCCGTCATGTAGTATCTAAACCCGTCATGTAGTATCTAAACCCGTCATCTAGTATCTAAACCCGTCATCTAGTATCTAAACCCGTCATGTAGTATCTAAACCCGTCATGTAGTATCTAAACATATCATGTAGTATCTAAACATATAATCTAGTATCTAAACCCGTCATCTAGTATCTAAACCCGTCATGTAGTATCTAAACCCGTCATGTAGTATCTAAACCCGTCATGTAGTATCTAAACCCGTCATGTAGTATCTAAACCCGTCATCTAGTATCTAAACCCGTCATGTAGTATCTAAACCCGTCATCTAGTATCTAAACCCGTGATCTAGTATCTAAACCCGTCATGTAGTATCTAAACCCGTCATGTAGTATCTAAACATATAATCTAGTATCTAAACCCGTCATCTAGTATCTAAACCCGTCATGTAGTATCTAAACCCGTCATGTAGTATCTAAACCCGTCATGTAGTATCTAAACCCGTCATCTAGTATCTAAACCCGTCATGTAGTATCTAAACATATCATGTAGTATCTAAACATATAATCTAGTATCTAAACCCGTCATGTAGTATCTAAACCCGTCATGTAGTATCTAAACCCGTCATGTAGTATCTAAACCCGTCATGTAGTATCTAAACCCGTCATCTAGTATCTAAACCCGTCATCTAGTATCTAAACATATCATGTAGTATCTAAACATATAATCTAGTATCTAAACCCGTCATCTAGTATCTAAACCCGTCATGTAGTATCTAAACCCGTCATGTAGTATCTAAACCCGTCATGTAGTATCTAAACCCGTCATGTAGTATCTAAACCCGTCATGTAGTATCTAAACCCGTCATGTAGTATCTAAACCCGTCATGTAGTATCTAAACCCGTCATGTAGTATCTAAACCCGTCATGTAGTATCTAAACCCGTCATGTAGTATCTAAACCCGTCATCTAGTATCTAAACCCGTCATGTAGTATCTAAACCCGTCATCTAGTATCTAAATCCGTGATCTAGTATCTAAACCCGTCATGTAGTATCTAAACATATCATGTAGTATCTAAACATATAATCTGGTATCTAAACCCGTCATCTAGTATCTAAACCCGTCATGTAGTATCTAAACCCGTCATGTAGTATCTAAACCCGTCATGTAGTATCTAAACCCGTCATGTAGTATCTAAACCCGTCATGTAGTATCTAAACCCGTCATATAGTATCTAAACCCGTCATGTAGTATCTAAACCCGTCATGTAGTATCTAAACCCGTCATCTAGTATCTAAACCCGTCATGTAGTATCTAAACCCGTCATCTAGTATCTAATTCCGTCATCTAGTATCTAAACCCGTCATGTAGTATCTAAACCCGTCATGTAGTATCTAAACATATCATGTAGTATCTAAACATATAATCTAGTATCTAAACCCGTCATCTAGTATCTAAACCCGTCATGTAGTATCTAAACCCGTCATGTAGTATCTAAACCCGTCATGTAGTATCTAAACCATTCATGGAGTATCTAAACCTGTCGTAGTATCTAAACCCGTCATGTAGTATCTAAACCCGTCATGTAGTATCTAAACCCGTCATGTAGTATCTAAACCCGTCATGTAGTATCTAAACCCGTCATCTAGTATCTAAACCCGTCATCTAGTATCTAAACCCGTCATCTAGTATCTAAACCCGTCTTGTAGTATCTAAACATATCATGTAGTATCTAAACATATCATGTAGTATCTAAACATATCATGTAGTATCTAAACATATAATCTAGTATCTAAACCCGTCATCTGGTATCTAAAGCCGTCATCTAGTATCTAAACCCGTCATCTAGTATCTAAACCCGTCATCTAGTATCTAAACCCGTCATCTAGTATCTAAACCCGTCATCTAGTATCTAAACCCGTCTTCTAGTATCTAAACCCGTCATCTAGTATCTAAACCCGTCATCTAGTATCTAAACCCGTCATCTAGTATCTAAACCCGTCATGTAGTATCTAAACCCGTCATGTAGTATCTAAACATATAATCTAGTATCTAAACCCGTCATCTAGTATCTAAACCCGTCATGTAGTATCTAAACCCGTCATGTAGTATCTAAACCCGTCATGTAGTATCTAAACTCGTCATGTAGTATCTAAACCCGTCATCTAGTATCTAAACCCGTCATCTAGTATCTAAACCCGTCATGTAGTATCTAAACCCGTCATGTAGTATCTAAACATATCATGTAGTATCTAAACATATAATCTAGTATCTAAACCCGTCATCTAGTATCTAAACCCGTCATGTAGTATCTAAACCCGTCATGTAGTATCTAAACCCGTCATGTAGTATCTAAACCCGTCATGTAGTATCTAAACCCGTCATCTAGTATCTAAACCCGTCATGTAGTATCTAAACCCGTCATCTAGTATCTAAACCCGTGATCTAGTATCTAAACCCGTCATGTAGTATCTAAACCCGTCATGTAGTATCTAAACATATAATCTAGTATCTAAACCCGTCATCTAGTATCTAAACCCGTCATGTAGTATCTAAACCCGTCATGTAGTATCTAAACCCGTCATGTAGTATCTAAACCCGTCATCTAGTATCTAAACCCGTCATGTAGTATATAAACATATCATGTAGTATCTAAACATATAATCTAGTATCTAAACCCGTCATGTAGTATCTAAACCCGTCATGTAGTATCTAAACCCGTCATGTAGTATCTAAACCCGTCATGTAGTATCTAAACCCGTCATCTAGTATCTAAACCCGTCATCTAGTATCTAAACATATCATGTAGTATCTAAACATATAATCTAGTATCTAAACCCGTCATCTAGTATCTAAACCCGTCATGTAGTATCTAAACCCGTCATGTAGTATCTAAACCCGTCATGTAGTATCTAAACCCGTCATGTAGTATCTAAACCCGTCATGTAGTATCTAAACCCGTCATGTAGTATCTAAACCCGTCATGTAGTATCTAAACCCGTCATGTAGTATCTAAACCCGTCATGTAGTATCTAAACCCGTCATGTAGTATCTAAACCCGTCATCTAGTATCTAAACCCGTCATGTAGTATCTAAACCCGTCATCTATTATCTAATTCCGTGATCTAGTATCTAAACCCGTCATGTAGTATCTAAACATATCATGTAGTATCTAAACATATAATCTGGTATCTAAACCCGTCATCTAGTATCTAAACCCGTCATGTAGTATCTAAACCCGTCATGTAGTATCTAAACCCGTCATGTAGTATCTAAACCCGTCATGTAGTATCTAAACCCGCCATGTAGTATCTAAACCCGTCATGTAGTATCTAAACCCGTCATGTAGTATCTAAACATATAATCTAGTATCTAAACCCGTCATCTAGTATCTAAACCCGTCATGTAGTATCTAAACCCGTCATGTAGTATCTAAACCCGTCATGTAGTATCTAAACCCGTGATCTAGTATCTAAACCCGTCATGTAGTATCTAAACCCGTCATGTAGTATCTAAACATATAATCTAGTATCTAAACCCGTCATCTAGTATCTAAACCCGTCATGTAGTATCTAAACCCGTCATGTAGTATCTAAACCCGTCATGTAGTATCTAAACCCGTCATCTAGTATCTAAACCCGTCATGTAGTATATAAACATATCATGTAGTATCTAAACATATAATCTAGTATCTAAACCCGTCATGTAGTATCTAAACCCGTCATGTAGTATCTAAACCCGTCATGTAGTATCTAAACCCGTCATGTAGTATCTAAACCCGTCATCTAGTATCTAAACCCGTCATCTAGTATCTAAACATATCATGTAGTATCTAAACATATAATCTAGTATCTAAACCCGTCATCTAGTATCTAAACCCGTCATGTAGTATCTAAACCCGTCATGTAGTATCTAAACCCGTCATGTAGTATCTAAACCCGTCATGTAGTATCTAAACCCGTCATGTAGTATCTAAACCCGTCATGTAGTATCTAAACCCGTCATGTAGTATCTAAACCCGTCATGTAGTATCTAAACCCGTCATGTAGTATCTAAACCCGTCATGTAGTATCTAAACCCGTCATGTAGTATCTAAACCCGTCATCTAGTATCTAAACCCGTCATGTAGTATCTAAACCCGTCATCTAGTATCTAATTCCGTGATCTAGTATCTAAACCCGTCATGTAGTATCTAAACATATCATGTAGTATCTAAACATATAATCTGGAATCTAAACCCGTCATCTAGTATCTAAACCCGTCATGTAGTATCTAAACCCGTCATGTAGTATCTAAACCCGTCATGTAGTATCTAAACCCGTCATGTAGTATCTAAACCCGTCATGTAGTATCTAAACATATAATCTAGTATCTAAACCCGTCATCTAGTATCTAAACCCGTCATGTAGTATCTAAACCCGTCATGTAGTATCTAAACCCGTCATGTAGTATCTAAACCCGTCATCTAGTATCTAAACCCGTCATCTAGTATCTAAACCCGTCATGTAGTATCTAAACCCGTCATGTAGTATCTAAACATATCATGTAGTATCTAAACATATAATCTAGTATCTAAACCCGTCATCTAGTATCTAAACCCGTCATGTAGTATCTAAACCCGTCATGTAGTATCTAAACCCGTCATGTAGTATCTAAACCCGTCATGTAGTATCTAAACCCGTCATCTAGTATCTAAACCCGTCATGTAGTATCTAAACCCGTCATCTAGTATCTAAACCCGTGATCTAGTATCTAAACCCGTCATGTAGTATCTAAACCCGTCATGTAGTATCTAAACATATAATCTAGTATCTAAACCCGTCATCTAGTATCTAAACCCGTCATGTAGTATCTAAACCCGTCATGTAGTATCTAAACCCGTCATGTAGTATCTAAACCCGTCATCTAGTATCTAAACCCGTCATGTAGTATATAAACATATCATGTAGTATCTAAACATATAATCTAGTATCTAAACCCGTCATGTAGTATCTAAACCCGTCATGTAGTATCTAAACCCGTCATGTAGTATCTAAACCCGTCATGTAGTATCTAAACCCGTCATGTAGTATCTAAACCCGTCATGTAGTATCTAAACCCGTCATGTAGTATCTAAACCCGTCATGTAGTATCTAAACCCGTCATGTAGTATCTAAACCCGTCATGTAGTATCTAAACCCGTCATGTAGTATCTAAACCCGTCATGTAGTATCTAAACCCGTCATCTAGTATCTAAACCCGTCATGTAGTATCTAAACCCGTCATCTAGTATCTAATTCCGTGATCTAGTATCTAAACCCGTCATGTAGTATCTAAACATATCATGTAGTATCTAAACATATAATCTGGTATCTAAACCCGTCATCTAGTATCTAAACCCGTCATGTAGTATCTAAACCCGTCATGTAGTATCTAAACCCGTCATGTAGTATCTAAACCCGTCATGTAGTATCTAAACCCGTCATGTAGTATCTAAACCCGTCATATAGTATCTAAACCCGTCATGTAGTATCTAAACCCGTCATGTAGTATCTAAACCCGTCATCTAGTATCTAAACCCGTCATGTAGTATCTAAACCCGTCATCTAGTATCTAATTCCGTCATCTAGTATCTAAACCCGTCATGTAGTATCTAAACCCGTCATGTAGTATCTAAACATATCATGTAGTATCTAAACATATAATCTAGTATCTAAACCCGTCATCTAGTATCTAAACCCGTCATGTAGTATCTAAACCCGTCATGTAGTATCTAAACCCGTCATGTAGTATCTAAACCATTCATGGAGTATCTAAACCTGTCGTAGTATCTAAACCCGTCATGTAGTATCTAAACCCGTCATGTAGTATCTAAACCCGTCATGTAGTATCTAAACCCGTCATGTAGTATCTAAACCCGTCATCTAGTATCTAAACCCGTCATCTAGTATCTAAACCCGTCATCTAGTATCTAAACCCGTCTTGTAGTATCTAAACCCGTCATCTAGTATCTAAACATATCATGTAGTATCTAAACCCGTCATCTAGTATCTAAACCCGTCATCTAGTATCTAAACCCGTCATGTAGTATCTAAACCCGTCATGTAGTATCTAAACCTATCATGTAGTATCTAAACATGTCATGTAGTATCTAAACCCGTCATGTAGTATCTAAACCCGTCATGTAGTATCTAAACCCGTCATGTAGTATCTAAACCCGTCATCTAGTATCTAAACCCGTCATCTAGTATCTATACCCGTCATCTAGTATCTAAACCCGTCATCTAGTATCTAAACCCGTCATCTAGTATCTAAACCCGTCATCTAGTATCTAAACCCGTCATCTAGTATCTAAACCCGTCATCTAGTATCTAAACCCGTCATCTAGTATCTAAACCCGTCATCTAGTATCTAAACCCGTCATCTAGTATCTAAACCCGTCATCTAGTATCTAAACATATCATCTAGTATCTAAACATATCATGTAGTATCTAAACATATCATGTAGTATCTAAACCCGTCATCTAGTATCTAAACCCGTCATCTAGTATCTAAACCCGTCATCTAGTATCTAAACCCGTCATCTAGTATCTAAACCCGTCATCTAGTATCTAAACCCGTCATCTAGTATCTAAACCCGTCATCTAGTATCTAAACCCGTCATCTAGTATCTAAACCCGTCATCTAGTATCTAAACCCGTCATCTAGTATCTAAACCCGTCATCTAGTATCTAAACCCGTCATCTAGTATCTAAACCCGTCATCTAGTATCTAAACCCGTCATCTAGTATCTAAACCCGTCATGTAGTATCTAAACCCGTCATGTAGTATCTAAACCCGTCATCTAGTATCTAAACCCGTCATCTAGTATCTAAACACGTCATGTAGTATCTAAACATATAATCTAGTATCTAAACCCGTCATCTAGTATCTAAACCCGTCATGTAGTATCTAAACCCGTCATGTAGTATCTAAACCCGTCATGTAGTATCTAAACCCGTCATGTAGTATCTAAACCCGTCATGTAGTATCTAAACCCGTCATGTAGTATCTAAACCCGTCATGTAGTATCTAAACCCGTCATGTAGTATCTAAACCCGTCATGTAGTATCTAAACCCGTCATGTAGTATCTAAACCCGTCATCTAGTATCTAAACCCGTCATGTAGTATCTAAACCCGTCATCTAGTATCTAAACCCGTGATCTAGTATCTAAACCCGTCATGTAGTATCTAAACATATCATGTAGTATCTAAACATATAATCTGGTATCTAAACCCGTCATCTAGTATCTAAACCCGTCATGTAGTATCTAAACCCGTCATGTAGTATCTAAACCCGTCATGTAGTATCTAAACCCGTCATGTAGTATCTAAACCCGTCATGTAGTATCTAAACCCGTCATGTAGTATCTAAACCCGTCATGTAGTATCTAAACCCGTCATGTAGTATCTAAACCCGTCATCTAGTATCTAAACCCGTCATGTAGTATCTAAACCCGTCATCTAGTATCTAATTCCGTCATCTAGTATCTAAACCCGTCATGTAGTATCTAAACCCGTCATGTAGTATCTAAACATATCATGTAGTATCTAAACATATAATCTAGTATCTAAACCCGTCATCTAGTATCTAAACCCGTCATGTAGTATCTAAACCCGTCATGTAGTATCTAAACCCGTCATGTAGTATCTAAACCATTCATGGAGTATCTAAACCTGTCGTAGTATCTAAACCCGTCATGTAGTATCTAAACCCGTCATGTAGTATCTAAACCCGTCATGTAGTATCTAAACCCGTCATGTAGTATCTAAACCCGTCATCTAGTATCTAAACCCGTCATCTAGTATCTAAACCCGTCATCTAGTATCTAAACCCGTCTTGTAGTATCTAAACATATCATGTAGTATCTAAACATATCATGTAGTATCTAAACCCGTCATCTAGTATCTAAACCCGTCATCTAGTATCTAAACCCGTCATGTAGTATCTAAACCCGTCATGTAGTATCTAAACCCATCATGTAGTATCTAAACATGTCATGTAGTATCTAAACCCGTCATGTAGTATCTAAACCCGTCATGTAGTATCTAAACCCGTCATGTAGTATCTAAACCCGTCATCTAGTATCTAAACCCGTCATCTAGTATCTAAACCCGTCATCTAGTATCTAAACCCGTCATCTAGTATCTAAACCCGTCATCTAGTATCTAAACCCGTCATCTAGTATCTAAACCCGTCATCTAGTATCTAAACCCGTCATCTAGTATCTAAACCCGTCATCTAGTATCTAAACCCGTCATCTAGTATCTAAACCCGTCATCTAGTATCTAAACCCGTCATCTAGTATCTAAACATATCATCTAGTATCTAAACATATCATGTAGTATCTAAACATATCATGTAGTATCTAAACCCGTCATCTAGTATCTAAACCCGTCATCTAGTATCTAAACCCGTCATCTAGTATCTAAACCCGTCATCTAGTATCTAAACCCGTCATCTAGTATCTAAACCCGTCATCTAGTATCTAAACCCGTCATCTAGTATCTAAACCCGTCATCTAGTATCTAAACCCGTGATCTAGTATCTAAACCCGTCATGTAGTATCTAAACATATCATGTAGTATCTAAACATATAATCTGGTATCTAAACCCGTCATCTAGTATCTAAACCCGTCATGTAGTATCTAAACCCGTCATGTAGTATCTAAACCCGTCATGTAGTATCTAAACCCGTCATCTAGTATCTAAACCCGTCATCTAGTATCTAAACCCGTCATGTAGTATCTAAACCCGTCATGTAGTATCTAAACATATCATGTAGTATCTAAACATATAATCTAGTATCTAAACCCGTCATCTAGTATCTAAACCCGTCATGTAGTATCTAAACCCGTCATGTAGTATCTAAACCCGTCATGTAGTATCTAAACCCGTCATGTAGTATCTAAACCCGTCATCTAGTATCTAAACCCGTCATGTAGTATCTAAACCCGTCATCTAGTATCTAAACCCGTGATCTAGTATCTAAACCCGTCATGTAGTATCTAAACCCGTCATGTAGTATCTAAACATATAATCTAGTATCTAAACCCGTCATCTAGTATCTAAACCCGTCATGTAGTATCTAAACCCGTCATGTAGTATCTAAACCCGTCATGTAGTATCTAAACCCGTCATCTAGTATCTAAACCCGTCATGTAGTATCTAAACATATCATGTAGTATCTAAACATATCATCTAGTATCTAAACCCGTCATGTAGTATCTAAACCCGTCATGTAGTATCTAAACCCGTCATGTAGTATCTAAACCCGTCATGTAGTATCTAAACCCGTCATGTAGTATCTAAACCCGTCATGTAGTATCTAAACCCGTCATGTAGTATCTAAACCCGTCATGTAGTATCTAAACCCGTCATCTAGTATCTAAACCCGTCATGTAGTATCTAAACCCGTCATCTAGTATCTAATTCCGTGATCTAGTATCTAAACCCGTCATGTAGTATCTAAACATATCATGTAGTATCTAAACATATAATCTGGTATCTAAACCCGTCATCTAGTATCTAAACCCGTCATGTAGTATCTAAACCCGTCATGTAGTATCTAAACCCGTCATGTAGTATCTAAACCCGTCATGTAGTATCTAAACCCGTCATGTAGTATCTAAACCCGTCATATAGTATCTAAACCCGTCATGTAGTATCTAAACCCGTCATGTAGTATCTAAACCCGTCATCTAGTATCTAAACCCGTCATGTAGTATCTAAACCCGTCATCTAGTATCTAATTCCGTCATCTAGTATCTAAACCCGTCATGTAGTATCTAAACCCGTCATGTAGTATCTAAACATATCATGTAGTATCTAAACATATAATCTAGTATCTAAACCCGTCATCTAGTATCTAAACCCGTCATGTAGTATCTAAACCCGTCATGTAGTATCTAAACCCGTCATGTAGTATCTAAACCATTCATGGAGTATCTAAACCTGTCGTAGTATCTAAACCCGTCATGTAGTATCTAAACCCGTCATGTAGTATCTAAACCCGTCATGTAGTATCTAAACCCGTCATGTAGTATCTAAACCCGTCATCTAGTATCTAAACCCGTCATCTAGTATCTAAACCCGTCATCTAGTATCTAAACCCGTCTTGTAGTATCTAAACCCGTCATGTAGTATCTAAACATATCATGTAGTATCTAAACCCGTCATCTAGTATCTAAACCCGTCATCTAGTATCTAAACCCGTCATGTAGTATCTAAACCCGTCATGTAGTATCTAAACCCATCATGTAGTATCTAAACATGTCATGTAGTATCTAAACCCGTCATGTAGTATCTAAACCCGTCATGTAGTATCTAAACCCGTCATGTAGTATCTAAACCCGTCATCTAATATCTAAACCCGTCATCTAGTATCTATACCCGTCATCTAGTATCTAAACCCGTCATCTAGTATCTAAACCCGTCATCTAGTATCTAAACCCGTCATCTAGTATCTAAACCCGTCATCTAGTATCTAAACCCGTCATCTAGTATCTAAACCCGTCATCTAGTATCTAAACCCGTCATCTAGTATCTAAACCCGTCATCTAGTATCTAAACCCGTCATCTAGTATCTAAACATATCATCTAGTATCTAAACATATCATGTAGTATCTAAACATATCATGTAGTATCTAAACCCGTCATCTAGTATCTAAACCCGTCATCTAGTATCTAAACCCGTCATCTAGTATCTAAACCCGTCATCTAGTATCTAAACCCGTCATCTAGTATCTAAACCCGTCATCTAGTATCTAAACCCGTCATCTAGTATCTAAACCCGTCATCTAGTATCTAAACCCGTCATCTAGTATCTAAACCCGTCATCTAGTATCTAAACCCGTCTTCTAGTATCTAAACCCGTCATCTAGTATCTAAACCCGTCATCTAGTATCTAAACCCGTCATCTAGTATCTAAACCCGTCATGTAGTATCTAAACCCGTCATGTAGTATCTAAACATATAATCTAGTATCTAAACCCGTCATCTAGTATCTAAACCCGTCATGTAGTATCTAAACCCGTCATGTAGTATCTAAACCCGTCATGTAGTATCTAAACCCGTCATCTAGTATCTAAACCCGTCATCTAGTATCTAAACCCGTCATGTAGTATCTAAACCCGTCATGTAGTATCTAAACATATCATGTAGTATCTAAACATATAATCTAGTATCTAAACCCGTCATCTAGTATCTAAACCCGTCATGTAGTATCTAAACCCGTCATGTAGTATCTAAACCCGTCATGTAGTATCTAAACCCGTCATGTAGTATCTAAACCCGTCATCTAGTATCTAAACCCGTCATGTAGTATCTAAACCCGTCATCTAGTATCTAAACCCGTGATCTAGTATCTAAACCCGTCATGTAGTATCTAAACCCGTCATGTAGTATCTAAACATATAATCTAGTATCTAAACCCGTCATCTAGTATCTAAACCCGTCATGTAGTATCTAAACCCGTCATGTAGTATCTAAACCCGTCATGTAGTATCTAAACCCGTCATCTAGTATCTAAACCCGTCATGTAGTATATAAACATATCATGTAGTATCTAAACATATAATCTAGTATCTAAACCCGTCATGTAGTATCTAAACCCGTCATGTAGTATCTAAACCCGTCATGTAGTATCTAAACCCGTCATGTAGTATCTAAACCCGTCATCTAGTATCTAAACCCGTCATCTAGTATCTAAACATATCATGTAGTATCTAAACATATAATCTAGTATCTAAACCCGTCATCTAGTATCTAAACCCGTCATGTAGTATCTAAACCCGTCATGTAGTATCTAAACCCGTCATGTAGTATCTAAACCCGTCATGTAGTATCTAAACCCGTCATGTAGTATCTAAACCCGTCATCTAGTATCTAAACCCGTCATGTAGTATCTAAACCCGTCATGTAGTATCTAAACATATCATGTAGTATCTAAACATATAATCTAGTATCTAAACCCGTCATCTAGTATCTAAACCCGTCATGTAGTATCTAAACCCGTCATGTAGTATCTAAACCCGTCATGTAGTATCTAAACCCGTCATGTAGTATCTAAACCCGTCATCTAGTATCTAAACCCGTCATGTAGTATCTAAACCCGTCATCTAGTATCTAAACCCGTGATCTAGTATCTAAACCCGTCATGTAGTATCTAAACCCGTCATGTAGTATCTAAACATATAATCTAGTATCTAAACCCGTCATCTAGTATCTAAACCCGTCATGTAGTATCTAAACCCGTCATGTAGTATCTAAACCCGTCATGTAGTATCTAAACCCGTCATCTAGTATCTAAACCCGTCATGTAGTATCTAAACATATCATGTAGTATCTAAACATATAATCTAGTATCTAAACCCGTCATGTAGTATCTAAACCCGTCATGTAGTATCTAAACCCGTCATGTAGTATCTAAACCCGTCATGTAGTATCTAAACCCGTCATCTAGTATCTAAACCCGTCATCTAGTATCTAAACATATCATGTAGTATCTAAACATATAATCTAGTATCTAAACCCGTCATCTAGTATCTAAACCCGTCATGTAGTATCTAAACCCGTCATGTAGTATCTAAACCCGTCATGTAGTATCTAAACCCGTCATGTAGTATCTAAACCCGTCATGTAGTATCTAAACCCGTCATGTAGTATCTAAACCCGTCATGTAGTATCTAAACCCGTCATGTAGTATCTAAACCCGTCATGTAGTATCTAAACCCGTCATGTAGTATCTAAACCCGTCATCTAGTATCTAAACCCGTCATGTAGTATCTAAACCCGTCATCTAGTATCTAATCCCGTGATCTAGTATCTAAACCCGTCATGTAGTATCTAAACATATCATGTAGTATCTAAACATATAATCTGGTATCTAAACCCGTCATCTAGTATCTAAACCCGTCATGTAGTATCTAAACCCGTCATGTAGTATCTAAACCCGTCATGTAGTATCTAAACCCGTCATGTAGTATCTAAACCCGTCATGTAGTATCTAAACCCGTCATGTAGTATCTAAACCCGTCATGTAGTATCTAAACCCGTCATGTAGTATCTAAACCCGTCATCTAGTATCTAAACCCGTCATGTAGTATCTAAACCCGTCATCTAGTATCTAATTCCGTCATCTAGTATCTAAACCCGTCATGTAGTATCTAAACCCGTCATGTAGTATCTAAACATATCATGTAGTATCTAAACATATAATCTAGTATCTAAACCCGTCATCTAGTATCTAAACCCGTCATGTAGTATCTAAACCCGTCATGTAGTATCTAAACCCGTCATGTAGTATCTAAACCATTCATGGAGTATCTAAACCTGTCGTAGTATCTAAACCCGTCATGTAGTATCTAAACCCGTCATGTAGTATCTAAACCCGTCATGTAGTATCTAAACCCGTCATGTAGTATCTAAACCCGTCATCTAGTATCTAAACCCGTCATCTAGTATCTAAACCCGTCATCTAGTATCTAAACCCGTCATGTAGTATCTAAACATATCATGTAGTATCTAAACATATCATGTAGTATCTAAACCCGTCATCTAGTATCTAAACCCGTCATCTAGTATCTAAACCCGTCATGTAGTATCTAAACCCGTCATGTAGTATCTAAACCCATCATGTAGTATCTAAACATGTCATGTAGTATCTAAACCCGTCATGTAGTATCTAAACCCGTCATGTAGTATCTAAACCCGTCATGTAGTATCTAAACCCGTCATCTAATATCTAAACCCGTCATCTAGTATCTATACCCGTCATCTAGTATCTAAACCCGTCATCTAGTATCTAAACCCGTCATCTAGTATCTAAACCCGTCATCTAGTATCTAAACCCGTCATCTAGTATCTAAACCCGTCATCTAGTATCTAAACCCGTCATCTAGTATCTAAACCCGTCATCTAGTATCTAAACCCGTCATCTAGTATCTAAACCCGTCATCTAGTATCTAAACATATCATCTAGTATCTAAACATATCATGTAGTATCTAAACATATCATGTAGTATCTAAACCCGTCATCTAGTATCTAAACCCGTCATCTAGTATCTAAACCCGTCATCTAGTATCTAAACCCGTCATCTAGTATCTAAACCCGTCATCTAGTATCTAAACCCGTCATCTAGTATCTAAACCCGTCATCTAGTATCTAAACCCGTCATCTAGTATCTAAACCCGTGATCTAGTATCTAAACCCGTCATGTAGTATCTAAACATATCATGTAGTATCTAAACATATAATCTGGTATCTAAACCCGTCATCTAGTATCTAAACCCGTCATGTAGTATCTAAACCCGTCATGTAGTATCTAAACCCGTCATGTAGTATCTAAACCCGTCATGTAGTATCTAAACCCGTCATGTAGTATCTAAACCCGTCATATAGTATCTAAACCCGTCATGTAGTATCTAAACCCGTCATGTAGTATCTAAACCCGTCATCTAGTATCTAAACCCGTCATGTAGTATCTAAACCCGTCATCTAGTATCTAAATCCGTCATCTAGTATCTAAACCCGTCATGTAGTATCTAAACCCGTCATGTAGTATCTAAACATATCATGTAGTATCTAAACATATAATCTAGTATCTAAACCCGTCATCTAGTATCTAAACCCGTCATGTAGTATCTAAACCCGTCATGTAGTATCTAAACCCGTCATGTAGTATCTAAACCATTCATGGAGTATCTAAACCTGTCGTAGTATCTAAACCCGTCATGTAGTATCTAAACCCGTCATGTAGTATCTAAACCCGTCATGTAGTATCTAAACCCGTCATGTAGTATCTAAACCCGTCATCTAGTATCTAAACCCGTCATCTAGTATCTAAACCCGTCATCTAGTATCTAAACCCGTCATGTAGTATCTAAACATATCATGTAGTATCTAAACATATCATGTAGTATCTAAACCCGTCATCTAGTATCTAAACCCGTCATCTAGTATCTAAACCCGTCATGTAGTATCTAAACCCGTCATGTAGTATCTAAACCTATCATGTAGTATCTAAACATGTCATGTAGTATCTAAACCCGTCATGTAGTATCTAAACCCGTCATGTAGTATCTAAACCCGTCATGTAGTATCTAAACCCGTCATCTAGTATCTAAACCCGTCATCTAGTATCTAAACCCGTCATCTAGTATCTAAACCCGTCATCTAGTATCTAAACCCGTCATCTAGTATCTAAACCCGTCATCTAGTATCTAAACCCGTCATCTAGTATCTAAACCCGTCATCTAGTATCTAAACCCGTCATCTAGTATCTAAACCCGTCATCTAGTATCTAAACCCGTCATCTAGTATCTAAACCCGTCATGTAGTATCTAAACATATCATCTAGTATCTAAACATATCATGTAGTATCTAAACACGTCATGTAGTATCTAAACCCGTCATCTAGTATCTAAACCCGTCATCTAGTATCTAAACCCGTCATGTAGTATCTAAACCCGTCATCTAGTATCTAAACCCGTCATCTAGTATCTAAACCCGTCATCTAGTATCTAAACCCGTCATCTAGTATCTAAACCCGTCATCTAGTATCTAAACCCGTCATCTAGTATCTAAACCCGTCATCTAGTATCTAAACCCGTCATCTAGTATCTAAACCCGTCATCTAGTATCTAAACCCGTCATCTAGTATCTAAACCCGTCATCTAGTATCTAAACCCGTCATGTAGTATCTAAACCCGTCATGTAGTATCTAAACATATAATCTAGTATCTAAACCCGTCATCTAGTATCTAAACCCGTCATGTAGTATCTAAACCCGTCATGTAGTATCTAAACCCGTCATGTAGTATCTAAACCCGTCATCTAGTATCTAAACCCGTCATCTAGTATCTAAACCCGTCATGTAGTATCTAAACCCGTCATGTAGTATCTAAACATATCATGTAGTATCTAAACATATAATCTAGTATCTAAACCCGTCATCTAGTATCTAAACCCGTCATGTAGTATCTAAACCCGTCATGTAGTATCTAAACCCGTCATGTAGTATCTAAACCCGTCATGTAGTATCTAAACCCGTCATCTAGTATCTAAACCCGTCATGTAGTATCTAAACCCGTCATCTAGTATCTAAACCCGTGATCTAGTATCTAAACCCGTCATGTAGTATCTAAACCCGTCATGTAGTATCTAAACATATAATCTAGTATCTAAACCCGTCATCTAGTATCTAAACCCGTCATGTAGTATCTAAACCCGTCATGTAGTATCTAAACCCGTCATGTAGTATCTAAACCCGTCATCTAGTATCTAAACCCGTCATGTAGTATATAAACATATCATGTAGTATCTAAACATATAATCTAGTATCTAAACCCGTCATGTAGTATCTAAACCCGTCATGTAGTATCTAAACCCGTCATGTAGTATCTAAACCCGTCATGTAGTATCTAAACCCGTCATCTAGTATCTAAACCCGTCATCTAGTATCTAAACATATCATGTAGTATCTAAACATATAATCTAGTATCTAAACCCGTCATCTAGTATCTAAACCCGTCATGTAGTATCTAAACCCGTCATGTAGTATCTAAACCCGTCATGTAGTATCTAAACCCGTCATGTAGTATCTAAACCCGTCATGTAGTATCTAAACCCGTCATCTAGTATCTAAACCCGTCATGTAGTATCTAAACCCGTCATGTAGTATCTAAACATATCATGTAGTATCTAAACATATAATCTAGTATCTAAACACGTCATCTAGTATCTAAACCCGTCATGTAGTATCTAAACCCGTCATGTAGTATCTAAACCCGTCATGTAGTATCTAAACCCGTCATGTAGTATCTAAACCCGTCATCTAGTATCTAAACCCGTCATGTAGTATCTAAACCCGTCATCTAGTATCTAAACCCGTGATCTAGTATCTAAACCCGTCATGTAGTATCTAAACCCGTCATGTAGTATCTAAACATATAATCTAGTATCTAAACCCGTCATCTAGTATCTAAACCCGTCATGTAGTATCTAAACCCGTCATGTAGTATCTAAACCCGTCATGTAGTATCTAAACCCGTCATCTAGTATCTAAAC
The DNA here is from genome assembly GCF_029448725.1 of Salvelinus fontinalis. Classification (NCBI taxonomy): domain Eukaryota; kingdom Metazoa; phylum Chordata; class Actinopteri; order Salmoniformes; family Salmonidae; genus Salvelinus; species Salvelinus fontinalis. Next base: position 107,043 of record NW_026600589.1, on the reverse strand, counting down.
CCGTCATGTAGTATATAAACATATCATGTAGTATCTAAACATATAATCTAGTATCTAAACCCGTCATGTAGTATCTAAACCCGTCATGTAGTATCTAAACCCGTCATGTAGTATCTAAACCCGTCATGTAGTATCTAAACCCGTCATCTAGTATCTAAACCCGTCATCTAGTATCTAAACATATCATGTAGTATCTAAACATATAATCTAGTATCTAAACCCGTCATCTAGTATCTAAACCCGTCATGTAGTATCTAAACCCGTCATGTAGTATCTAAACCCGTCATGTAGTATCTAAACCCGTCATGTAGTATCTAAACCCGTCATGTAGTATCTAAACCCGTCATGTAGTATCTAAACCCGTCATGTAGTATCTAAACCCGTCATGTAGTATCTAAACCCGTCATGTAGTATCTAAACCCGTCATGTAGTATCTAAACCCGTCATGTAGTATCTAAACCCGTCATCTAGTATCTAAACCCGTCATGTAGTATCTAAACCCGTCATCTAGTATCTAATTCCGTGATCTAGTATCTAAACCCGTCATGTAGTATCTAAACATATCATGTAGTATCTAAACATATAATCTGGTATCTAAACCCGTCATCTAGTATCTAAACCCGTCATGTAGTATCTAAACCCGTCATGTAGTATCTAAACCCGTCATGTAGTATCTAAACCCGTCATGTAGTATCTAAACCCGTCATGTAGTATCTAAACCCGTCATGTAGTATCTAAACCCGTCATGTAGTATCTAAACCCGTCATGTAGTATCTAAACCCGTCATCTAGTATCTAAACCCGTCATGTAGTATCTAAACCCGTCATCTAGTATCTAATTCCGTCATCTAGTATCTAAACCCGTCATGTAGTATCTAAACCCGTCATGTAGTATCTAAACATATCATGTAGTATCTAAACATATAATCTAGTATCTAAACCCGTCATCTAGTATCTAAACCCGTCATGTAGTATCTAAACCCGTCATGTAGTATCTAAACCCGTCATGTAGTATCTAAACCATTCATGGAGTATCTAAACCTGTCGTAGTATCTAAACCCGTCATGTAGTATCTAAACCCGTCATGTAGTATCTAAACCCGTCATGTAGTATCTAAACCCGTCATGTAGTATCTAAACCCGTCATCTAGTATCTAAACCCGTCATCTAGTATCTAAACCCGTCATCTAGTATCTAAACCCGTCTTGTAGTATCTAAACATATCATGTAGTATCTAAACATATCATGTAGTATCTAAACCCGTCATCTAGTATCTAAACCCGTCATCTAGTATCTAAACCCGTCATGTAGTATCTAAACCCGTCATGTAGTATCTAAACCCATCATGTAGTATCTAAACATGTCATGTAGTATCTAAACCCGTCATGTAGTATCTAAACCCGTCATGTAGTATCTAAACCCGTCATGTAGTATCTAAACCCGTCATCTAATATCTAAACCCGTCATCTAGTATCTATACCCGTCATCTAGTATCTAAACCCGTCATCTAGTATCTAAACCCGTCATCTAGTATCTAAACCCGTCATCTAGTATCTAAACCCGTCATCTAGTATCTAAACCCGTCATCTAGTATCTAAACCCGTCATCTAGTATCTAAACCCGTCATCTAGTATCTAAACCCGTCATCTAGTATCTAAACCCGTCATCTAGTATCTAAACATATCATCTAGTATCTAAACATATCATGTAGTATCTAAACATATCATGTAGTATCTAAACCCGTCATCTAGTATCTAAACCCGTCATCTAGTATCTAAACCCGTCATCTAGTATCTAAACCCGTCATCTAGTATCTAAACCCGTCATCTAGTATCTAAACCCGTCATCTAGTATCTAAACCCGTCATCTAGTATCTAAACCCGTCATCTAGTATCTAAACCCGTCATCTAGTATCTAAACCCGTCATCTAGTATCTAAACCCGTCTTCTAGTATCTAAACCCGTCATCTAGTATCTAAACCCGTCATCTAGTATCTAAACCCGTCATCTAGTATCTAAACCCGTCATGTAGTATCTAAACCCGTCATGTAGTATCTAAACATATAATCTAGTATCTAAACCCGTCATCTAGTATCTAAACCCGTCATGTAGTATCTAAACCCGTCATGTAGTATCTAAACTCGTCATGTAGTATCTAAACCCGTCATCTAGTATCTAAACCCGTCATCTAGTATCTAAACCCGTCATGTAGTATCTAAACCCGTCATGTAGTATCTAAACATATCATGTAGTATCTAAACATATAATCTAGTATCTAAACCCGTCATCTAGTATCTAAACCCGTCATGTAGTATCTAAACCCGTCATGTAGTATCTAAACCCGTCATGTAGTATCTAAACCCGTCATGTAGTATCTAAACCCGTCATCTAGTATCTAAACCCGTCATGTAGTATCTAAACCCGTCATCTAGTATCTAAACCCGTGATCTAGTATCTAAACCCGTCATGTAGTATCTAAACCCGTCATGTAGTATCTAAACATATAATCTAGTATCTAAACCCGTCATCTAGTATCTAAACTCGTCATGTAGTATCTAAACCCGTCATGTAGTATCTAAACCCGTCATGTAGTATCTAAACCCGTCATCTAGTATCTAAACCCGTCATGTAGTATATAAACATATCATGTAGTATCTAAACATATAATCTAGTATCTAAACCCGTCATGTAGTATCTAAACCCGTCATGTAGTATCTAAACCCGTCATGTAGTATCTAAACCCGTCATGTAGTATCTAAACCCGTCATCTAGTATCTAAACCCGTCATCTAGTATCTAAACATATCATGTAGTATCTAAACATATAATCTAGTATCTAAACCCGTCATCTAGTATCTAAACCCGTCATGTAGTATCTAAACCCGTCATGTAGTATCTAAACCCGTCATGTAGTATCTAAACCCGTCATGTAGTATCTAAACCCGTCATGTAGTATCTAAACCCGTCATGTAGTATCTAAACCCGTCATGTAGTATCTAAACCCGTCATGTAGTATCTAAACCCGTCATGTAGTATCTAAACCCGTCATGTAGTATCTAAACCCGTCATCTAGTATCTAAACCCGTCATGTAGTATCTAAACCCGTCATCTAGTATCTAATTCCGTGATCTAGTATCTAAACCCGTCATGTAGTATCTAAACATATCATGTAGTATCTAAACATATAATCTGGTATCTAAACCCGTCATCTAGTATCTAAACCCGTCATGTAGTATCTAAACCCGTCATGTAGTATCTAAACCCGTCATGTAGTATCTAAACCCGTCATGTAGTATCTAAACCCGTCATGTAGTATCTAAACCCGTCATGTAGTATCTAAACCCGTCATGTAGTATCTAAACATATAATCTAGTATCTAAACCCGTCATCTAGTATCTAAACCCGTCATGTAGTATCTAAACCCGTCATGTAGTATCTAAACCCGTCATGTAGTATCTAAACCCGTCATCTAGTATCTAAACCCGTCATCTAGTATCTAAACCCGTCATGTAGTATCTAAACCCGTCATGTAGTATCTAAACATATCATGTAGTATCTAAACATATAATCTAGTATCTAAACCCGTCATCTAGTATCTAAACCCGTCATGTAGTATCTAAACCCGTCATGTAGTATCTAAACCCGTCATGTAGTATCTAAACCCGTCATGTAGTATCTAAACCCGTCATCTAGTATCTAAACCCGTCATGTAGTATCTAAACCCGTCATCTAGTATCTAAACCCGTGATCTAGTATCTAAACCCGTCATGTAGTATCTAAACCCGTCATGTAGTATCTAAACATATAATCTAGTATCTAAACCCGTCATCTAGTATCTAAACCCGTCATGTAGTATCTAAACCCGTCATGTAGTATCTAAACCCGTCATGTAGTATCTAAACCATTCATGGAGTATCTAAACCTGTCGTAGTATCTAAACCCGTCATGTAGTATCTAAACCCGTCATGTAGTATCTAAACCCGTCATGTAGTATCTAAACCCGTCATGTAGTATCTAAACCCGTCATCTAGTATCTAAACCCGTCATCTAGTATCTAAACCCGTCATCTAGTATCTAAACCCGTCTTGTAGTATCTAAACATATCATGTAGTATCTAAACATATCATGTAGTATCTAAACCCGTCATCTAGTATCTAAACCCGTCATCTAGTATCTAAACCCGTCATGTAGTATCTAAACCCGTCATGTAGTATCTAAACCCATCATGTAGTATCTAAACATGTCATGTAGTATCTAAACCCGTCATGTAGTATCTAAACCCGTCATGTAGTATCTAAACCCGTCATGTAGTATCTAAACCCGTCATCTAATATCTAAACCCGTCATCTAGTATCTATACCCGTCATCTAGTATCTAAACCCGTCATCTAGTATCTAAACCCGTCATCTAGTATCTAAACCCGTCATCTAGTATCTAAACCCGTCATCTAGTATCTAAACCCGTCATCTAGTATCTAAACCCGTCATCTAGTATCTAAACCCGTCATCTAGTATCTAAACCCGTCATCTAGTATCTAAACCCGTCATCTAGTATCTAAACATATCATCTAGTATCTAAACATATCATGTAGTATCTAAACATATCATGTAGTATCTAAACCCGTCATCTAGTATCTAAACCCGTCATCTAGTATCTAAACCCGTCATCTAGTATCTAAACCCGTCATCTAGTATCTAAACCCGTCATCTAGTATCTAAACCCGTCATCTAGTATCTAAACCCGTCATCTAGTATCTAAACCCGTCATCTAGTATCTAAACCCGTCATCTAGTATCTAAACCCGTCATCTAGTATCTAAACCCGTCTTCTAGTATCTAAACCCGTCATCTAGTATCTAAACCCGTCATCTAGTATCTAAACCCGTCATCTAGTATCTAAACCCGTCATGTAGTATCTAAACCCGTCATGTAGTATCTAAACATATAATCTAGTATCTAAACCCGTCATCTAGTATCTAAACCCGTCATGTAGTATCTAAACCCGTCATGTAGTATCTAAACTCGTCATGTAGTATCTAAACCCGTCATCTAGTATCTAAACCCGTCATCTAGTATCTAAACCCGTCATGTAGTATCTAAACCCGTCATGTAGTATCTAAACATATCATGTAGTATCTAAACATATAATCTAGTATCTAAACCCGTCATCTAGTATCTAAACCCGTCATGTAGTATCTAAACCCGTCATGTAGTATCTAAACCCGTCATGTAGTATCTAAACCCGTCATGTAGTATCTAAACCCGTCATCTAGTATCTAAACCCGTCATGTAGTATCTAAACCCGTCATCTAGTATCTAAACCCGTGATCTAGTATCTAAACCCGTCATGTAGTATCTAAACCCGTCATGTAGTATCTAAACATATAATCTAGTATCTAAACCCGTCATCTAGTATCTAAACTCGTCATGTAGTATCTAAACCCGTCATGTAGTATCTAAACCCGTCATGTAGTATCTAAACCCGTCATCTAGTATCTAAACCCGTCATGTAGTATATAAACATATCATGTAGTATCTAAACATATAATCTAGTATCTAAACCCGTCATGTAGTATCTAAACCCGTCATGTAGTATCTAAACCCGTCATGTAGTATCTAAACCCGTCATGTAGTATCTAAACCCGTCATCTAGTATCTAAACCCGTCATCTAGTATCTAAACATATCATGTAGTATCTAAACATATAATCTAGTATCTAAACCCGTCATCTAGTATCTAAACCCGTCATGTAGTATCTAAACCCGTCATGTAGTATCTAAACCCGTCATGTAGTATCTAAACCCGTCATGTAGTATCTAAACCCGTCATGTAGTATCTAAACCCGTCATGTAGTATCTAAACCCGTCATGTAGTATCTAAACCCGTCATGTAGTATCTAAACCCGTCATGTAGTATCTAAACCCGTCATGTAGTATCTAAACCCGTCATCTAGTATCTAAACCCGTCATGTAGTATCTAAACCCGTCATCTAGTATCTAATTCCGTGATCTAGTATCTAAACCCGTCATGTAGTATCTAAACATATCATGTAGTATCTAAACATATAATCTGGTATCTAAACCCGTCATCTAGTATCTAAACCCGTCATGTAGTATCTAAACCCGTCATGTAGTATCTAAACCCGTCATGTAGTATCTAAACCCGTCATGTAGTATCTAAACCCGTCATGTAGTATCTAAACCCGTCATGTAGTATCTAAACCCGTCATGTAGTATCTAAACATATAATCTAGTATCTAAACCCGTCATCTAGTATCTAAACCCGTCATGTAGTATCTAAACCCGTCATGTAGTATCTAAACCCGTCATGTAGTATCTAAACCCGTCATCTAGTATCTAAACCCGTCATCTAGTATCTAAACCCGTCATGTAGTATCTAAACCCGTCATGTAGTATCTAAACATATCATGTAGTATCTAAACATATAATCTAGTATCTAAACCCGTCATCTAGTATCTAAACCCGTCATGTAGTATCTAAACCCGTCATGTAGTATCTAAACCCGTCATGTAGTATCTAAACCCGTCATGTAGTATCTAAACCCGTCATCTAGTATCTAAACCCGTCATGTAGTATCTAAACCCGTCATCTAGTATCTAAACCCGTGATCTAGTATCTAAACCCGTCATGTAGTATCTAAACCCGTCATGTAGTATCTAAACATATAATCTAGTATCTAAACCCGTCATCTAGTATCTAAACCCGTCATGTAGTATCTAAACCCGTCATGTAGTATCTAAACCCGTCATGTAGTATCTAAACCCGTCATCTAGTATCTAAACCCGTCATGTAGTATATAAACATATCATGTAGTATCTAAACATATAATCTAGTATCTAAACCCGTCATGTAGTATCTAAACCCGTCATGTAGTATCTAAACCCGTCATGTAGTATCTAAACCCGTCATGTAGTATCTAAACCCGTCATCTAGTATCTAAACCCGTCATCTAGTATCTAAACATATCATGTAGTATCTAAACATATAATCTAGTATCTAAACCCGTCATCTAGTATCTAAACCTGTCATGTAGTATCTAAACCCGTCATGTAGTATCTAAACCCGTCATGTAGTATCTAAACCCGTCATGTAGTATCTAAACCCGTCATGTAGTATCTAAACCCGTCATGTAGTATCTAAACCCGTCATGTAGTATCTAAACCCGTCATGTAGTATCTAAACCCGTCATGTAGTATCTAAACCCGTCATGTAGTATCTAAACCCGTCATCTAGTATCTAAACCCGTCATGTAGTATCTAAACCCGTCATCTAGTATCTAATTCCGTGATCTAGTATCTAAACCCGTCATGTAGTATCTAAACATATCATGTAGTATCTAAACATATAATCTGGTATCTAAACCCGTCATCTAGTATCTAAACCCGTCATGTAGTATCTAAACCCGTCATGTAGTATCTAAACCCGTCATGTAGTATCTAAACCCGTCATGTAGTATCTAAACCCGTCATGTAGTATCTAAACCCGTCATGTAGTATCTAAACCCGTCATGTAGTATCTAAACCCGTCATCTAGTATCTAAACCCGTCATGTAGTATCTAAACCCGTCATCTAGTATCTAATTCCGTCATCTAGTATCTAAACCCGTCATGTAGTATCTAAACCCGTCATGTAGTATCTAAACATATCATGTAGTATCTAAACATATAATCTAGTATCTAAACCCGTCATCTAGTATCTAAACCCGTCATGTAGTATCTAAACCCGTCATGTAGTATCTAAACCCGTCATGTAGTATCTAAACCATTCATGGAGTATCTAAACCTGTCGTAGTATCTAAACCCGTCATGTAGTATCTAAACCCGTCATGTAGTATCTAAACCCGTCATGTAGTATCTAAACCCGTCATGTAGTATCTAAACCCGTCATCTAGTATCTAAACCCGTCATCTAGTATCTAAACCCGTCATCTAGTATCTAAACCCGTCTTGTAGTATCTAAACATATCATGTAGTATCTAAACATATCATGTAGTATCTAAACCCGTCATCTAGTATCTAAACCCGTCATCTAGTATCTAAACCCGTCATGTAGTATCTAAACCCGTCATGTAGTATCTAAACCCATCATGTAGTATCTAAACATGTCATGTAGTATCTAAACCCGTCATGTAGTATCTAAACCCGTCATGTAGTATCTAAACCCGTCATGTAGTATCTAAACCCGTCATCTAATATCTAAACCCGTCATCTAGTATCTATACCCGTCATCTAGTATCTAAACCCGTCATCTAGTATCTAAACCCGTCATCTAGTATCTAAACCCGTCATCTAGTATCTAAACCCGTCATCTAGTATCTAAACCCGTCATCTAGTATCTAAACCCGTCATCCAGTATCTAAACCCGTCATCTAGTATCTAAACCCGTCATCTAGTATCTAAACCCGTCATCTAGTATCTAAACATATCATCTAGTATCTAAACATATCATGTAGTATCTAAACATATCATGTAGTATCTAAACCCGTCATCTAGTATCTAAACCCGTCATCTAGTATCTAAACCCGTCATCTAGTATCTAAACCCGTCATCTAGTATCTAAACCCGTCATCTAGTATCTAAACCCGTCATCTAGTATCTAAACCCGTCATCTAGTATCTAAACCCGTCATCTAGTATCTAAACCCGTCATCTAGTATCTAAACCCGTCATCTAGTATCTAAACCCGTCATCTAGTATCTAAACCCGTCATGTAGTATCTAAACCCGTCATGTAGTATCTAAACCCGTCATGTAGTATCTAAACCCGTCATGTAGTATCTAAACCCGTCATTTAGTATCTAAACCCGTCATGTAGTATCTAAACCCGTCATGTAGTATCTAAACCCGTCATGTAGTATCTAAACCCGTCATCTAGTATCTAAACCCGTCATGTAGTATCTAAACCCGTCATCTAGTATCTAATTCCGTCATCTAGTATCTAAACCCGTCATGTAGTATCTAAACCCGTCATGTAGTATCTAAACATATCATGTAGTATCTAAACATATAATCTAGTATCTAAACCCGTCATCTAGTATCTAAACCCGTCATGTAGTATCTAAACCCGTCATGTAGTATCTAAACCCGTCATGTAGTATCTAAACCATTCATGGAGTATCTAAACCTGTCGTAGTATCTAAACCCGTCATGTAGTATCTAAACCCGTCATGTAGTATCTAAACCCGTCATGTAGTATCTAAACCCGTCATGTAGTATCTAAACCCGTCATCTAGTATCTAAACCCGTCATCTAGTATCTAAACCCGTCATCTAGTATCTAAACCCGTCTTGTAGTATCTAAACATATCATGTAGTATCTAAACATATCATGTAGTATCTAAACCCGTCATCTAGTATCTAAACCCGTCATCTAGTATCTAAACCCGTCATGTAGTATCTAAACCCGTCATGTAGTATCTAAACCCATCATGTAGTATCTAAACATGTCATGTAGTATCTAAACCCGTCATGTAGTATCTAAACCCGTCATGTAGTATCTAAACCCGTCATCTAATATCTAAACCCGTCATGTAGTATCTAAACCCGTCATGTAGTATCTAAACTCGTCATGTAGTATCTAAACCCGTCATCTAGTATCTAAACCCGTCATCTAGTATCTAAACCCGTCATGTAGTATCTAAACCCGTCATGTAGTATCTAAACATATCATGTAGTATCTAAACATATAATCTAGTATCTAAACCCGTCATCTAGTATCTAAACCCGTCATGTAGTATCTAAACCCGTCATGTAGTATCTAAACCCGTCATGTAGTATCTAAACCCGTCATGTAGTATCTAAACCCGTCATCTAGTATCTAAACCCGTCATGTAGTATCTAAACCCGTCATCTAGTATCTAAACCCGTGATCTAGTATCTAAACCCGTCATGTAGTATCTAAACCCGTCATGTAGTATCTAAACATATAATCTAGTATCTAAACCCGTCATCTAGTATCTAAACCCGTCATGTAGTATCTAAACCCGTCATGTAGTATCTAAACCCGTCATGTAGTATCTAAACCCGTCATCTAGTATCTAAACCCGTCATGTAGTATATAAACATATCATGTAGTATCTAAACATATAATCTAGTATCTAAACCCGTCATGTAGTATCTAAACCCGTCATGTAGTATCTAAACCCGTCATGTAGTATCTAAACCCGTCATGTAGTATCTAAACCCGTCATCTAGTATCTAAACCCGTCATCTAGTATCTAAACATATCATGTAGTATCTAAACATATAATCTAGTATCTAAACCCGTCATCTAGTATCTAAACCCGTCATGTAGTATCTAAACCCGTCATGTAGTATCTAAACCCGTCATGTAGTATCTAAACCCGTCATGTAGTATCTAAACCCGTCATGTAGTATCTAAACCCGTCATGTAGTATCTAAACCCGTCATGTAGTATCTAAACCCGTCATGTAGTATCTAAACCCGTCATGTAGTATCTAAACCCGTCATCTAGTATCTAAACCCGTCATGTAGTATCTAAACCCGTCATCTAGTATCTAATTCCGTGATCTAGTATCTAAACCCGTCATGTAGTATCTAAACATATCATGTAGTATCTAAACATATAATCTGGTATCTAAACCCGTCATCTAGTATCTAAACCCGTCATGTAGTATCTAAACCCGTCATGTAGTATCTAAACCCGTCATGTAGTATCTAAACCCGTCATGTAGTATCTAAACCCGTCATGTAGTATCTAAACCCGTCATGTAGTATCTAAACCCGTCATGTAGTATCTAAACATATAATCTAGTATCTAAACCCGTCATCTAGTATCTAAACCCGTCATGTAGTATCTAAACCCGTCATGTAGTATCTAAACCCGTCATGTAGTATCTAAACCCGTCATCTAGTATCTAAACCCGTCATCTAGTATCTAAACCCGTCATCTAGTATCTAAACCCGTCATGTAGTATCTAAACCCGTCATCTAGTATCTAAACCCGTCATCTAGTATCTAAACCCGTCATCGTAGTATCTAAACCCGTCATCTAGTATCTAAACCCGTCATCTAGTATCTAAACCCGTCATCTAGTATCTAAACCCGTCATGTAGTATCTAAACCCGTCATCTAGTATCTAAACATATCATCTAGTATCTAAACATATCATGTAGTATCTAAACATATCATGTAGTATCTAAACCCGTCATCTAGTATCTAAACCCGTCATCTAGTATCTAAACCCGTCATCTAGTATCTAAACCCGTCATCTAGTATCTAAACCCGTCATCTAGTATCTAAACCCGTCATCTAGTATCTAAACCCGTCATCTAGTATCTAAACCCGTCATCTAGTATCTAAACCCGTCATCTAGTATCTAAACCCGTCATCTAGTATCTAAACCCGTCATCTAGTATCTAAACCCGTCATGTAGTATCTAAACCCGTCATGTAGTATCTAAACCCGTCATGTAGTATCTAAACCCGTCATGTAGTATCTAAACCCGTCATTTAGTATCTAAACCCGTCATGTAGTATCTAAACCCGTCATGTAGTATCTAAACCCGTCATGTAGTATCTAAACCCGTCATCTAGTATCTAAACCCGTCATGTAGTATCTAAACCCGTCATCTAGTATCTAAACCCGTCATCTAGTATCTAAACCCGTCATGTAGTATCTAAACCCGTCATGTAGTATCTAAACATATCATGTAGTATCTAAACATATAATCTAGTATCTAAACCCGTCATCTAGTATCTAAACCCGTCATGTAGTATCTAAACCCGTCATGTAGTATCTAAACCCGTCATGTAGTATCTAAACCATTCATGTAGTATCTAAACCAGTAATGTAGTATCTAAACCCGTCATGTAGTATCTAAACCCGTCATGTAGTATCTAAACCCGTCATGTAGTATCTAAACCCGTCATGTAGTATCTAAACCCGTCATCTAGTATCTAAACCCGTCATCTAGTATCTAAACCCGTCATCTAGTATCTAAACCCGTCATGTAGTATCTAAACCTGTCATGTAGTATCTAAACACGTCATGTAGTATCTAAACCCGTCATGTAGTATCTAAACCCGTCATGTAGTATCTAAACCCGTCATGTAGTATCTAAACCCGTCATGTAGTATCTAAACCCATCATGTAGTATCTAAACATGTCATGTAGTATCTAAACCCGTCATGTAGTATCTAAACCCGTCATGTAGTATCTAAACCCGTCATGTAGTATCTAAACCCGTCATCTAGTATCTAAACCCGTCATCTAGTATCTAAACCCGTCATCTAGTATCTAAACCCGTCATCTAGTATCTAAACCCGTCATCTAGTATCTAAACCCGTCATCTAGTATCTAAACCCGTCATCTAGTATCTAAACCCGTCATCTAGTATCTAAACCCGTCATCTAGTATCTAAACCCGTCATCTAGTATCTAAACCCGTCATCTAGTATCTAAACCCGTCATCTAGTATCTAAACACATCATCTAGTATCTAAACCCGTCATGTAGTATCTAAACATATCATGTAGTATCTAAACCCGTCATCTAGTATCTAAACCCGTCATCTAGTATCTAAACCCGTCATGTAGTATCTAAACCCGTCATGTAGTATCTAAACCCGTCATGTAGTATCTAAACCCGTCATGTAGTATCTAAACCCGTCATCTAGTATCTAAACCCGTCATGTAGTATCTAAACCCGTCATCTAGTATCTAAACCCGTCATCTAGTATCTAAACCCGTCATCTAGTATCTAAACCCGTCATCTAGTATCTAAACCCGTCATGTAGTATCTAAACCCGTCATCTAGTATCTAAACCCGTCATGTAGTATCTAAACCCGTCATGTAGTATCTAAACACATAATCTAGTATCTAAACCCGTCATGTAGTATCTAAACCCGTCATGTAGTATCTAAACCCGTCATGTAGTATCTAAACTCGTCATGTAGTATCTAAACCCGTCATCTAGTATCTAAACCCGTCATCTAGTATCTAAACCCGTCATGTAGTATCTAAACCCGTCATGTAGTATCTAAACATATCATGTAGTATCTAAACATATAATCTAGTATCTAAACCCGTCATCTAGTATCTAAACCCGTCATGTAGTATCTAAACCCGTCATGTAGTATCTAAACCCGTCATGTAGTATCTAAACCCGTCATGTAGTATCTAAACCCGTCATCTAGTATCTAAACCCGTCATGTAGTATCTAAACCCGTCATCTAGTATCTAAACCCGTCATCTAGTATCTAAACCCGTCATGTAGTATCTAAACCCGTCATGTAGTATCTAAACATATAATCTAGTATCTAAACCCGTCATCTAGTATCTAAACCCGTCATGTAGTATCTAAACCCGTCATGTAGTATCTAAACCCGTCATGTAGTATCTAAACCCGTCATCTAGTATCTAAACCCGTCATGTAGTATCTAAACATATCATGTAGTATCTAAACATATAATCTAGTATCTAAACCCGTCATGTAGTATCTAAACCCGTCATGTAGTATCTAAACCCGTCATGTAGTATCTAAACCCGTCATGTAGTATCTAAACCCGTCATCTAGTATCTAAACCCGTCATCTAGTATCTAAACATATCATGTAGTATCTAAACATATAATCTAGTATCTAAACCCGTCATCTAGTATCTAAACCCGTCATGTAGTATCTAAACCCGTCATGTAGTATCTAAACCCGTCATGTAGTATCTAAACCCGTCATGTAGTATCTAAACCCGTCATGTAGTATCTAAACCCGTCATGTAGTATCTAAACCCGTCATGTAGTATCTAAACCCGTCATGTAGTATCTAAACCCGTCATGTAGTATCTAAACCCGTCATGTAGTATCTAAACCCGTCATGTAGTATCTAAACCCGTCATGTAGTATCTAAACCCGTCATGTAGTATCTAAACCCGTCATGTAGTATCTAAACACGTCATGTAGTATCTAAACATATAATCTAGTATCTAAACCCGTCATCTAGTATCTAAACCCGTCATGTAGTATCTAAACCCGTCATGTAGTATCTAAACCCGTCATGTAGTATCTAAACCCGTCATGTAGTATCTAAACCCGTCATGTAGTATCTAAACCCGTCATGTAGTATCTAAACCCGTCATGTAGTATCTAAACATATAATCTAGTATCTAAACCCGTCATCTAGTATCTAAACCCGTCATGTAGTATCTAAACCCGTCATGTAGTATCTAAACCCGTCATGTAGTATCTAAACCCGTCATCTAGTATCTAAACCCGTCATCTAGTATCTAAACCCGTCATGTAGTATCTAAACCCGTCATGTAGTATCTAAACCCGTCATGTAGTATCTAAACCTGTCATCTAGTATCTAAACCCGTCATCTAGTATCTAAACCCGTCATGTAGTATCTAAACCCGTCATGTAGTATCTAAACCCGTCATGTAGTATCTAAACCCGTCATGTAGTATCTAAACCCGTCATGTAGTATCTAAACCCGTCATGTAGTATCTAAACCCGTCATGTAGTATCTAAACCCGTCATCTAGTATCTAAACCCGTCATGTAGTATCTAAACCCGTCATGTAGTATCTAAACCCGTCATCTAGTATCTAAACCCGTCATCTAGTATCTAAACCCGTCATGTAGTATCTAAACCCGTCATGTAGTATCTAAACCCGTCATGTAGTATCTAAACCCGTCATCTAGTATCTAAACCCGTCATGTAGTATCTAAACATATCATGTAGTATCTAAACATATAATCTAGTATCTAAACCCGTCATGTAGTATCTAAACCCGTCATGTAGTATCTAAACCCGTCATGTAGTATCTAAACCCGTCATGTAGTATCTAAACCCGTCATGTAGTATCTAAACCCGTCATGTAGTATCTAAACCCGTCATCTAGTATCTAAACCCGTCATGTAGTATCTAAACCCGTCATCTAGTATCTAAACCCGTCATCTAGTATCTAAACCCGTCATGTAGTATCTAAACCCGTCATGTAGTATCTAAACATATAATCTAGTATCTAAACCCGTCATCTAGTATCTAAACCCGTCATGTAGTATCTAAACCCGTCATGTAGTATCTAAACCCGTCATGTAGTATCTAAACCCGTCATCTAGTATCTAAACCCGTCATGTAGTATCTAAACATATCATGTAGTATCTAAACATATAATCTAGTATCTAAACCCGTCATGTAGTATCTAAACCCGTCATGTAGTATCTAAACCCGTCATGTAGTATCTAAACCCGTCATGTAGTATCTAAACCCGTCATCTAGTATCTAAACCCGTCATCTAGTATCTAAACATATCATGTAGTATCTAAACATATAATCTAGTATCTAAACCCGTCATCTAGTATCTAAACCCGTCATGTAGTATCTAAACCCGTCATGTAGTATCTAAACCCGTCATGTAGTATCTAAACCCGTCATGTAGTATCTAAACCCGTCATGTAGTATCTAAACCCGTCATGTAGTATCTAAACCCGTCATGTAGTATCTAAACCCGTCATGTAGTATCTAAACCCGTCATGTAGTATCTAAACCCGTCATCTAGTATCTAAACCCGTCATGTAGTATCTAAACCCGTCATCTAGTATCTAAACCCGTGATCTAGTATCTAAACCCGTCATGTAGTATCTAAACATATCATGTAGTATCTAAACATATAATCTGGTATCTAAACCCGTCATCTAGTATCTAAACCCGTCATGTAGTATCTAAACCCGTCATGTAGTATCTAAACCCGTCATGTAGTATCTAAACCCGTCATGTAGTATCTAAACCCGTCATGTAGTATCTAAACCCGTCATGTAGTATCTAAACCCGTCATGTAGTATCTAAACATATAATCTAGTATCTAAACCCGTCATCTAGTATCTAAACCCGTCATGTAGTATCTAAACCCGTCATGTAGTATCTAAACCCGTCATGTAGTATCTAAACCCGTCATCTAGTATCTAAACCCGTCATCTAGTATCTAAACCCGTCATGTAGTATCTAAACCCGTCATGTAGTATCTAAACATATCATGTAGTATCTAAACATATAATCTAGTATCTAAACCCGTCATCTAGTATCTAAACCCGTCATGTAGTATCTAAACCCGTCATGTAGTATCTAAACCCGTCATGTAGTATCTAAACCCGTCATGTAGTATCTAAACCCGTCATCTAGTATCTAAACCCGTCATGTAGTATCTAAACCCGTCATCTAGTATCTAAACCCGTGATCTAGTATCTAAACCCGTCATGTAGTATCTAAACCCGTCATGTAGTATCTAAACATATAATCTAGTATCTAAACCCGTCATCTAGTATCTAAACCCGTCATGTAGTATCTAAACCCGTCATGTAGTATCTAAACCCGTCATGTAGTATCTAAACCCGTCATCTAGTATCTAAACCCGTCATGTAGTATATAAACATATCATGTAGTATCTAAACATATAATCTAGTATCTAAACCCGTCATGTAGTATCTAAACCCGTCATGTAGTATCTAAACCCGTCATGTAGTATCTAAACCCGTCATGTAGTATCTAAACCCGTCATCTAGTATCTAAACATATCATGTAGTATCTAAACATATAATCTAGTATCTAAACCCGTCATCTAGTATCTAAACCCGTCATGTAGTATCTAAACCCGTCATGTAGTATCTAAACCCGTCATGTAGTATCTAAACCCGTCATGTAGTATCTAAACCCGTCATGTAGTATCTAAACCCGTCATGTAGTATCTAAACCCGTCATGTAGTATCTAAACCCGTCATGTAGTATCTAAACCCGTCATGTAGTATCTAAACCCGTCATGTAGTATTTTAACTCGTCATTTAGTATCTAAACCCGTCATCTAGTATCTAAACCCGTCATGTAGTATCTAAACCCGTCATCTAGTATCTAAACCCGTCATCTAGTATCTAAACCCGTCATGTAGTATCTAAACATATCATGTAGTATCTAAACATATAATCTAGTATCTAAACCCGTCATCTAGTATCTAAACCCGTCATGTAGTATCTAAACCCGTCATGTAGTATCTAAACCCGTCATGTAGTATCTAAACCCGTCATGTAGTATCTAAACCCGTCATGTAGTATCTAAACCCGTCATGTAGTATCTAAACCCGTCATGTAGTATCTAAACCCGTCATCTAGTATCTAAACCCGTCATGTAGTATCTAAACCCGTCATCTAGTATCTAAATCCGTCATCTAGTATCTAAACCCGTCATGTAGTATCTAAACCCGTCATGTAGTATCTAAACATATCATGTAGTATCTAAACATATAATCTAGTATCTAAACCCGTCATCTAGTATCTAAACCCGTCATGTAGTATCTAAACCCGTCATGTAGTATCTAAACCCGTCATGTAGTATCTAAACCATTCATGTAGTATCTAAACCTGTCGTAGTATCTAAACCCGTCATGTAGTATCTAAACCCGTCATGTAGTATCTAAACCCGTCATGTAGTATCTAAACCCGTCATGTAGTATCTAAACCCGTCATCTAGTATCTAAACCCGTCATCTAGTATCTAAACCCGTCATCTAGTATCTAAACCCGTCATGTAGTATCTAAACATATCATGTAGTATCTAAACATATCATGTAGTATCTAAACCCGTCATCTAGTATCTAAACCCGTCATCTAGTATCTAAACCCGTCATGTAGTATCTAAACCCGTCATGTAGTATCTAAACCCATCATGTAGTATCTAAACATGTCATGTAGTATCTAAACCCGTCATGTAGTATCTAAACCCGTCATGTAGTATCTAAACCCGTCATGTAGTATCTAAACCCGTCATCTAGTATCTAAACCCGTCATCTAGTATCTAAACCCGTCATCTAGTATCTAAACCCGTCATCTAGTATCTAAACCCGTCATCTAGTATCTAAACCCGTCATCTAGTATCTAAACCCGTCATCTAGTATCTAAACCCGTCATCTAGTATCTAAACCCGTCATCTAGTATCTAAACCCGTCATCTAGTATCTAAACCCGTCATCTAGTATCTAAACCCGTCATCTAGTATCTAAACATATCATCTAGTATCTAAACATATCATGTAGTATCTAAACATATCATGTAGTATCTAAACCCGTCATCTAGTATCTAAACCCGTCATCTAGTATCTAAACCCGTCATCTAGTATCTAAACCCGTCATCTAGTATCTAAACCCGTCATCTAGTATCTAAACCCGTCATCTAGTATCTAAACCCGTCATCTAGTATCTAAACCCGTCATCTAGTATCTAAACCCGTCATCTAGTATCTAAACCCGTCATCTAGTATCTAAACCCGTCATCTAGTATCTAAACCCGTCATGTAGTATCTAAACCCGTCATGTAGTATCTAAACCCGTCATGTAGTATCTAAACCCGTCATGTAGTATCTAAACCCGTCATGTAGTATCTAAACCCGTCATGTAGTATCTAAACCCGTCATGTAGTATCTAAACCCGTCATGTAGTATCTAAACCCGTCATGTAGTATCTAAACCCGTCATGTAGTATCTAAACCCGTCATCTAGTATCTAAACCCGTCATCTAGTATCTAAACCCGTCATCTAGTATCTAAACATATCATGTAGTATCTAAACATATAATCTAGTATCTAAACCCGTCATCTAGTATCTAAACCCGTCATGTAGTATCTAAACCCGTCATCTAGTATCTAAACCCGTCATCTAGTATCTAAACCCGTCATGTAGTATCTAAACCCGTCATGTAGTATCTAAACATATCATGTAGTATCTAAACATATAATCTAGTATCTAAACCCGTCATCTAGTATCTAAACCCGTCATCTAGTATCTAAACCCGTCATGTAGTATCTAAACCCGTCATGTAGTATCTAAACCCGTCATGTAGTATCTAAACCCGTCATGTAGTATCTAAACCCGTCATGTAGTATCTAAACCCGTCATGTAGTATCTAAACCCGTCATGTAGTATCTAAACCCGTCATGTAGTATCTAAACCCGTCATGTAGTATCTAAACCCGTCATGTAGTATCTAAACCCGTCATCTAGTATCTAAACCCGTCATCTAGTATCTAAACCCGTCATGTAGTATCTAAACCCGTCATGTAGTATATAAACATATCATGTAGTATCTAAACATATAATCTAGTATCTAAACCCGTCATGTAGTATCTAAACCCGTCATGTAGTATCTAAACCCGTCATGTAGTATCTAAACCCGTCATCTAGTATCTAAACCCGTCATCTAGTATCTAAACATATCATGTAGTATCTAAACATATAATCTAGTATCTAAACCCGTCATCTAGTATCTAAACCTGTCATGTAGTATCTAAACCCGTCATGTAGTATCTAAACCCGTCATGTAGTATCTAAACCCGTCATGTAGTATCTAAACCCGTCATGTAGTATCTAAACCCGTCATGTAGTATCTAAACCCGTCATGTAGTATCTAAACCCGTCATGTAGTATCTAAACCCGTCATGTAGTATCTAAACCCGTCATGTAGTATCTAAACCCGTCATGTAGTATCTAAACCCGTCATCTAGTATCTAAACCCGTCATGTAGTATCTAAACCCGTCATCTAGTATCTAATCCCGTGATCTAGTATCTAAACCCGTCATGTAGTATCTAAACATATCATGTAGTATCTAAACATATAATCTAGTATCTAAACCCGTCATCTAGTATCTAAACCCGTCATGTAGTATCTAAACCCGTCATGTAGTATCTAAACCCGTCATGTAGTATCTAAACCCGTCATGTAGTATCTAAACCCGTCATGTAGTATCTAAACCCGTCATGTAGTATCTAAACCCGTCATGTAGTATCTAAACCCGTCATCTAGTATCTAAACCCGTCATGTAGTATCTAAACCCGTCATCTAGTATCTAATTCCGTCATCTAGTATCTAAACCCGTCATGTAGTATCTAAACCCGTCATGTAGTATCTAAACATATCATGTAGTATCTAAACATATAATCTAGTATCTAAACCCGTCATCTAGTATCTAAACCCGTCATGTAGTATCTAAACCCGTCATGTAGTATCTAAACCCGTCATGTAGTATCTAAACCATTCATGGAGTATCTAAACCTGTCGTAGTATCTAAACCCGTCATGTAGTATCTAAACCCGTCATGTAGTATCTAAACCCGTCATGTAGTATCTAAACCCGTCATGTAGTATCTAAACCCGTCATCTAGTATCTAAACCCGTCATCTAGTATCTAAACCCGTCATCTAGTATCTAAACCCGTCATGTAGTATCTAAACATATCATGTAGTATCTAAACATATCATGTAGTATCTAAACCCGTCATCTAGTATCTAAACCCGTCATCTAGTATCTAAACCCGTCATGTAGTATCTAAACCCGTCATGTAGTATCTAAACCCATCATGTAGTATCTAAACATGTCATGTAGTATCTAAACCCGTCATCTAGTATCTAAACCCGTCATGTAGTATCTAAACCCGTCATGTAGTATCTAAACCCGTCATGTAGTATCTAAACCCGTCATGTAGTATCTAAACCCGTCATGTAGTATCTAAACCCGTCATGTAGTATCTAAACCCGTCATGTAGTATCTAAACCCGTCATGTAGTATCTAAACCCGTCATGTAGTATCTAAACCCGTCATGTAGTATCTAAACCCGTCATCTAGTATCTAAACCCGTCATCTAGTATCTAAACATATCATGTAGTATCTAAACATATAATCTAGTATCTAAACCCGTCATCTAGTATCTAAACCCGTCATGTAGTATCTAAACCCGTCATCTAGTATCTAAACCCGTCATCTAGTATCTAAACCCGTCATGTAGTATCTAAACCCGTCATGTAGTATCTAAACATATCATGTAGTATCTAAACATATAATCTAGTATCTAAACCCGTCATCTAGTATCTAAACCCGTCATCTAGTATCTAAACCCGTCATGTAGTATCTAAACCCGTCATGTAGTATCTAAACCCGTCATGTAGTATCTAAACCCGTCATGTAGTATCTAAACCCGTCATCTAGTATCTAAACCCGTCATGTAGTATCTAAACCCGTCATGTAGTATCTAAACCCGTCATGTAGTATCTAAACCCGTCATGTAGTATCTAAACCCGTCATGTAGTATCTAAACCCGTCATCTAGTATCTAAACCAGTCATCTAGTATCTAAACCCGTCATCTAGTATCTAAACCCGTCATGTAGTATCTAAACCCGTCATGTAGTATCTAAACATATCATGTAGTATCTAAACATGTAATCTAGTATCTAAACCCGTCATCTAGTATCTAAACCCGTCATGTAGTATCTAAACCCGTCATGTAGTATCTAAACCCGTCATCTAGTATCTAAACCCGTCATCTAGTATCTAAACCCGTCATCTAGTATCTAAACCCGTCATCTAGTATCTAAACCCGTCATCTAGTATCTAAACCCGTCATCTAGTATCTAAACCCGTCATCTAGTATCTAAACCCGTCATCTAGTATCTAAACCCGTCATCTAGTATCTAAACCCGTCATCTAGTATCTAAACCCGTCATCTAGTATCTAAACCCGTCATGTAGTATCTAAACCCGTCATGTAGTATCTAAACCCGTCATGTAGTATCTAAACCCGTCATGTAGTATCTAAACCCGTCATGTAGTATCTAAACCCGTCATGTAGTATCTAAACCCGTCATGTAGTATCTAAACCCGTCATGTAGTATCTAAACCCGTCATGTAGTATCTAAACCCGTCATGTAGTATCTAAACCCGTCATGTAGTATCTAAACCCGTCATGTAGTATCTAAACCCGTCATCTAGTATCTAAACCCGTCATCTAGTATCTAAACCCGTCATCTAGTATCTAAACCCGTCATCTAGTATCTAAACCCGTCATGTAGTATCTAAACCCGTCATGTAGTATCTAAACCCGTCATGTAGTATCTAAACCCGTCATGTAGTATCTAAACCCGTCATGTAGTATCTAAACCCGTCATGTAGTATCTAAACCCGTCATGTAGTATCTAAACCCGTCATGTAGTATCTAAACCCGTCATGTAGTATCTAAACCCGTCATCTAGTATCTAAACCCGTCATGTAGTATCTAAACCTGTCATCTAGTATCTAAACCCGTCATCTAGTATCTAAACCCGTCATGTAGTATCTAAACCCGTCATGTAGTATCTAAACCCGTCATGTAGTATCTAAACATATAATCTAGTATCTAAACTAGGCATCTAGTATCTAAACCCGTCATGTAGTATCTAAACCCGTCATGTAGTATCTAAACCCGTCATGTAGTATCTAAACCCGTCATCTAGTATCTAAACCCGTCATGTAGTATCTAAACATATCATGTAGTATCTAAACATATAATCTAGTATCTAAACCCGTCATCTAGTATCTAAACCCGTCATGTAGTATCTAAACCCGTCATGTAGTATCTAAACCCGTCATGTAGTATCTAAACCCGTCATGTAGTATCTAAACCCGTCATGTAGTATCTAAACCCGTCATCTAGTATCTAAACCCGTCATGTAGTATCTAAACCCGTCATCTAGTATCTAAACCCGTCATCTAGTATCTAAACCCGTCATCTAGTATCTAAACCCGTCATCTAGTATCTAAACCCGTCATGTAGTATCTAAACCCGTCATGTAGTATCTAAACCCGTCATGTAGTATCTAAACCCGTCATGTAGTATCTAAACCCGTCATGTAGTATCTAAACCCGTCATGTAGTATCTAAACCCGTCATGTAGTATCTAAACACGTCATGTAGTATCTAAACCCGTCATCTAGTATCTAAACCCGTCATCTAGTATCTAAACCCGTCATCTAGTATCTAAACCTGTCATCTAGTATCTAAACATATCATGTAGTATCTAAACATATCATGTAGTATCTAAACCCGTCATCTAGTATCTAAACCCGTCATGTAGTATCTAAACCCGTCATGTAGTATCTAAACCCGTCATCTAGTATCTAAACCCGTCATCTAGTATCTAAACCCGTCATCTAGTATCTAAACATATCATGTAGTATCTAAACATATCATGTAGTATCTAAACATATAATCTAGTATCTAAACCCGTCATCTAGTATCTAAACCCGTCATGTAGTATCTAAACCCGTCATGTAGTATCTAAACCCGTCATGTAGTATCTAAACCCGTCATCTAGTATCTAAACCCGTCATCTAGTATCTAAACCCGTCATCTAGTATCTAAACCCGTCATGTAGTATCTAAACCCGTCATGTAGTATCTAAACATATCATGTAGTATCTAAACATGTAATCTAGTATCTAAACCCGTCATCTAGTATCTAAACCCGTCATGTAGTATCTAAACCCGTCATGTAGTATCTAAACCCGTCATCTAGTATCTAAACCCGTCATCTAGTATCTAAACCCGTCATCTAGTATCTAAACCCGTCATCTAGTATCTAAACCCGTCATCTAGTATCTAAACCCGTCATCTAGTATCTAAACCCGTCATCTAGTATCTAAACCCGTCATCTAGTATCTAAACCCGTCATCTAGTATCTAAACCCGTCATCTAGTATCTAAACCCGTCATCTAGTATCTAAACCCGTCATGTAGTATCTAAACCCGTCATGTAGTATCTAAACCCGTCATGTAGTATCTAAACCCGTCATGTAGTATCTAAACCCGTCATGTAGTATCTAAACCCGTCATGTAGTATCTAAACCCGTCATGTAGTATCTAAACCCGTCATGTAGTATCTAAACCCGTCATGTAGTATCTAAACCCGTCATGTAGTATCTAAACCCGTCATGTAGTATCTAAACCCGTCATCTAGTATCTAAACCCGTCATCTAGTATCTAAACCCGTCATCTAGTATCTAAACCCGTCATCTAGTATCTAAACCCGTCATGTAGTATCTAAACCCGTCATGTAGTATCTAAACCCGTCATGTAGTATCTAAACCCGTCATGTAGTATCTAAACCCGTCATGTAGTATCTAAACCCGTCATGTAGTATCTAAACCCGTCATGTAGTATCTAAACCCGTCATGTAGTATCTAAACCCGTCATGTAGTATCTAAACCCGTCATCTAGTATCTAAACCCGTCATGTAGTATCTAAACATATAATCTAGTATCTAAACCCGTCATCTAGTATCTAAACCCGTCATGTAGTATCTAAACCCGTCATGTAGTATCTAAACCCGTCATGTAGTATCTAAACATATAATCTAGTATCTAAACTAGGCATCTAGTATCTAAACCCGTCATGTAGTATCTAAACCCGTCATGTAGTATCTAAACCCGTCATGTAGTATCTAAACCCGTCCTCTAGTATCTAAACCCGTCATGTAGTATCTAAACATATCATGTAGTATCTAAACATATAATCTAGTATCTAAACCCGTCATCTAGTATCTAAACCCGTCATGTAGTATCTAAACCCGTCATGTAGTATCTAAACCCGTCATGTAGTATCTAAACCCGTCATGTAGTATCTAAACCCGTCATGTAGTATCTAAACCCGTCATCTAGTATCTAAACCCGTCATGTAGTATCTAAACCCGTCATCTAGTTTCTAAACCCGTCATCTAGTATCTAAACCCGTCATCTAGTATCTAAACCCGTCATCTAGTATCTAAACCCGTCATGTAGTATCTAAACCCGTCATGTAGTTTCTACACCCGTCATGTAGTATCTAAACCCGTCATGTAGTATCTAAACCCGTCATGTAGTATCTAAACCCGTCATGTAGTATCTAAACCCGTCATGTAGTATCTAAACACGTCATGTAGTATCTAAACCCGTCATCTAGTATCTAAACCCGTCATCTAGTATCTAAACCCGTCATCTAGTATCTAAACATATCATCTAGTATCTAAACATATCATGTAGTATCTAAACATATCATGTAGTATCTAAACCCGTCATCTAGTATCTAAACCCGTCATGTAGTATCTAAACCCGTCATGTAGTATCTAAACCCGTCATCTAGTATCTAAACCCGTCATCTAGTATCTAAACCCGTCATCTAGTATCTAAACATATCATGTAGTATCTAAACATATCATGTAGTATCTAAACATATAATCTAGTATCTAAAACCGTCATCTAGTATCTAAACCCGTCATGTAGTATCTAAACCCGTCATGTAGTATCTAAACCCGTCATGTAGTATCTAAACCCGTCATGTAGTATCTAAACCCGTCATGTAGTATCTAAACCCGTCATGTAGTATCTAAACCCGTCATGTAGTATCTAAACCCGTCATCTAGTATCTAAACCCGTCATGTAGTATCTAAACATATAATCTAGTATCTAAACCCGTCATCTAGTATCTAAACCCGTCATGTAGTATCTAAACCCGTCATGTAGTATCTAAACCCGTCATGTAGTATCTAAACATATAATCTAGTATCTAAACCCGTCATCTAGTATCTAAACCCGTCATGTAGTATCTAAACCCGTCATGTAGTATCTAAACCCGTCATGTAGTATCTAAACCCGTCATGTAGTATCTAAACCCGTCATGTAGTATCTAAACATATCATGTAGTATCTAAACATATAATCTAGTATCTAAACCCGTCATCTAGTATCTAAACCCGTCATGTAGTATCTAAACCAGTCATGTAGTATCTAAACCCGTCATGTAGTATCTAAACCCGTCATGTAGTATCTAAACCCGTCATGTAGTATCTAAACCCGTCATGTAGTATCTAAACCCGTCATCTAGTATCTAAACATATCATGTAGTATCTAAACATATAATCTAGTATCTAAACCCGTCATCTAGTATCTAAACCCGTCATGTAGTATCTAAACCCGTCATGTAGTATCTAAACCCGTCATGTAGTATCTAAACATATAATCTAGCATCTAAACCCGTCATCTAGTATCTAAACCCGTCATGTAGTATCTAAACCCGTCATGTAGTATCTAAACCCGTCATCTAGTATCTAAACCCGTCATGTAGAATATAAACATATCATGTAGTATCTAAACATATAATCTAGTATCTAAACCCGTCATGTAGTATCTAAACCCGTCATCTAGTATCTAAACCCGTCATGTAGTATCTAAACATATCATGTAGTATCTAAACATATAATCTAGTATCTAAACCCGTCATGTAGTATCTAAACCGTCATGTAGTATCTAAACCCGTCATCTAGTATCGAAACCTGTCATATAGTATCTAAACCCGTCAAATAGTATCTAAACCCGTCATGTAGTATCTAAACCCGTCATGTAGTATCTAAACCCGTCATCTAGTATCTAAACCCGTCATGTAGTATCTAAACCCGTCATCTAGTATCTAAACCCGTCATGTAGTATCTAAACCCGTCATGTAGTATCTAAACCCTTCATGTAGTTTCTAAACCCGTCATCTAGTATCTAAACCTGTCATGTAGTATCTAAACCCGTCATGTAGTATCTAAACCAGTCATCTAGTATCTAAACCTGTCATCTAGTATCTAAACCTGTCATCTAGTATCTAAACCCGTCATGTAGTATCTAAACCCGTCATGTAGTATCTAAACCCGTCATGTAGTTTCTAAACCCGTCATCTAGTATCTAAACCTGTCATGTAGTATCTAAACCCGTCATGTAGTATCTAAACCCGTCATGTAGTATCTAAACCCGTCATCTAGTATCTAAACCCGTCATGTAGTATCTAAACCCGTCATCTAGTATCTAAACATATAATCTAGTATCTAAACCCGTCATGTAGTATCTAAACCTGTCATCTAGTATCTAAACCCGTCATGTAGTATCTAAACCCGTCATGTAGTATCTAAACCCGTCATGTAGTATCTAAACCCGTCATGTAGTATCTAAACCTGTCATCTAGTATCTAAACCCGTCATCTAGTTTCTAAACCCGTCATCTAGTATCTAAACCCGTCATCTAGTATCTAAACCCGTCATCTAGTATCTAAACCCGTCATGTAGTATCTAAACCCGTCATGTAGTATCTAAACCCGTCATGTAATATCTAAACCCGTCATGTAGTATCTAAACCCGTCATGTAGTATCTAAACCCGTCATGTAGTATCTAAACCCGTCATGTAGTATCTAAACCCGTCATGTAGTATCTAAACCCGTCATGTAGTATCTAAACCCGTCATCTAGTATCTAAACCCGTCATGTAGTATCTAAACATATAATCTAGTATCTAAACCCGTCATCTAGTATCTAAACCCGTCATGTAGTATCTAAACCCGTCATGTAGTATCTAAACCCGTCATGTAGTATCTAAACATATAATCTAGTATCTAAACTAGGCATCTAGTATCTAAACCCGTCATGTAGTATCTAAACCCGTCATGTAGTATCTAAACCCGTCATGTAGTATCTAAACCCGTCCTCTAGTATCTAAACCCGTCATGTAGTATCTAAACATATCATGTAGTATCTAAACATATAATCTAGTATCTAAACCCGTCATCTAGTATCTAAACCCGTCATGTAGTATCTAAACCCGTCATGTAGTATCTAAACCCGTCATGTAGTATCTAAACCCGTCATGTAGTATCTAAACCCGTCATGTAGTATCTAAACCCGTCATCTAGTATCTAAACCCGTCATGTAGTATCTAAACCCGTCATCTAGTTTCTAAACCCGTCATCTAGTATCTAAACCCGTCATCTAGTATCTAAACCCGTCATCTAGTATCTAAACCCGTCATGTAGTATCTAAACCCGTCATGTAGTTTCTACACCCGTCATGTAGTATCTAAACCCGTCATGTAGTATCTAAACCCGTCATGTAGTATCTAAACCCGTCATGTATTATCTAAACCCGTCATGTAGTATCTAAACACGTCATGTAGTATCTAAACCCGTCATCTAGTATCTAAACCCGTCATCTAGTATCTAAACCCGTCATCTAGTATCTAAACATATCATCTAGTATCTAAACATATCATGTAGTATCTAAACATATCATGTAGTATCTAAACCCGTCATCTAGTATCTAAACCCGTCATGTAGTATCTAAACCCGTCATGTAGTATCTAAACCCGTCATCTAGTATCTAAACCCGTCATCTAGTATCTAAACCCGTCATCTAGTATCTAAACATATCATGTAGTATCTAAACATATCATGTAGTATCTAAACATATAATCTAGTATCTAAAACCGTCATCTAGTATCTAAACCCGTCATGTAGTATCTAAACCCGTCATGTAGTATCTAAACCCGTCATGTAGTATCTAAACCCGTCATGTAGTATCTAAACCCGTCATGTAGTATCTAAACCCGTCATGTAGTATCTAAACCCGTCATGTAGTATCTAAACCCGTCATCTAGTATCTAAACCCGTCATGTAGTATCTAAACATATAATCTAGTATCTAAACCCGTCATCTAGTATCTAAACCCGTCATGTAGTATCTAAACCCGTCATGTAGTATCTAAACCCGTCATGTAGTATCTAAACATATAATCTAGTATCTAAACCCGTCATCTAGTATCTAAACCCGTCATGTAGTATCTAAACCCGTCATGTAGTATCTAAACCCGTCATGTAGTATCTAAACCCGTCATGTAGTATCTAAACCCGTCATGTAGTATCTAAACATATCATGTAGTATCTAAACATATAATCTAGTATCTAAACCCGTCATCTAGTATCTAAACCCGTCATGTAGTATCTAAACCAGTCATGTAGTATCTAAACCCGTCATGTAGTATCTAAACCCGTCATGTAGTATCTAAACCCGTCATGTAGTATCTAAACCCGTCATGTAGTATCTAAACCCGTCATCTAGTATCTAAACATATCATGTAGTATCTAAACATATAATCTAGTATCTAAACCCGTCATCTAGTATCTAAACCCGTCATGTAGTATCTAAACCCGTCATGTAGTATCTAAACCCGTCATGTAGTATCTAAACATATAATCTAGCATCTAAACCCGTCATCTAGTATCTAAACCCGTCATGTAGTATCTAAACCCGTCATGTAGTATCTAAACCCGTCATCTAGTATCTAAACCCGTCATGTAGAATATAAACATATCATGTAGTATCTAAACATATAATCTAGTATCTAAACCCGTCATGTAGTATCTAAACCCGTCATCTAGTATCTAAACCCGTCATGTAGTATCTAAACATATCATGTAGTATCTAAACATATAATCTAGTATCTAAACCCGTCATGTAGTATCTAAACCGTCATGTAGTATCTAAACCCGTCATCTAGTATCGAAACCTGTCATATAGTATCTAAACCCGTCAAATAGTATCTAAACCCGTCATGTAGTATCTAAACCCGTCATGTAGTATCTAAACCCGTCATCTAGTATCTAAACCCGTCATGTAGTATCTAAACCCGTCATCTAGTATCTAAACCCGTCATGTAGTATCTAAACCCGTCATGTAGTATCTAAACCCTTCATGTAGTTTCTAAACCCGTCATCTAGTATCTAAACCTGTCATGTAGTATCTAAACCCGTCATGTAGTATCTAAACCCGTCATCTAGTATCTAAACCTGTCATCTAGTATCTAAACCTGTCATCTAGTATCTAAACCCGTCATGTAGTATCTAAACCCGTCATGTAGTATCTAAACCCGTCATGTAGTTTCTAAACCCGTCATCTAGTATCTAAACCTGTCATGTAGTATCTAAACCCGTCATGTAGTATCTAAACCCGTCATGTAGTATCTAAACCCGTCATCTAGTATCTAAACCCGTCATGTAGTATCTAAACCCGTCATCTAGTATCTAAACATATAATCTAGTATCTAAACCCGTCATGTAGTATCTAAACCTGTCATCTAGTATCTAAACCCGTCATGTAGTATCTAAACCCGTCATGTAGTATCTAAACCCGTCATGTAGTATCTAAACCCGTCATGTAGTATCTAAACCTGTCATCTAGTATCTAAACCCGTCATCTAGTATCTAAACCTGTCATGTAGTATCTAAACCCGTCATGTAGTATCTAAACCCGTCATGTAGTATCTAAACCCGTCATGTAGTATCTAAACCCGTCATGTAGTATCTAAACCCGTCATGTAGTATCTAAACCCGTCATGTAGTATCTAAACCCGTCATCTAGTATCTAAACCCGTCATGTAGTATCTAAACATATAATCTAGTATCTAAACCCGTCATCTAGTATCTAAACCCGTCATGTAGTATCTAAACCCGTCATGTAGTATCTAAACCCGTCATGTAGTATCTAAACATATAATCTAGTATCTAAACCCGTCATCTAGTATCTAAACCCGTCATGTAGTATCTAAACCCGTCATGTAGTATCTAAACCCGTCATGTAGTATCTAAACCCGTCATCTAGTATCTAAACCCGTCATGTAGTATCTAAACATATCATGTAGTATCTAAACATATAATCTAGTATCTAAACCCGTCATCTAGTATCTAAACCCGTCATGTAGTATCTAAACCAGTCATGTAGTATCTAAACCCGTCATGTAGTATCTAAACCCGTCATGTAGTATCTAAACCCGTCATGTAGTATCTAAACCCGTCATGTAGTATCTAAACCCGTCATCTAGTATCTAAACATATCATGTAGTATCTAAACATATAATCTAGTATCTAAACCCGTCATCTAGTATCTAAACCCGTCATGTAGTATCTAAACCCGTCATGTAGTATCTAAACCCGTCATGTAGTATCTAAACATATAATCTAGCATCTAAACCCGTCATCTAGTATCTAAACCCGTCATGTAGTATCTAAACCCGTCATGTAGTATCTAAACCCGTCATCTAGTATCTAAACCCGTCATGTAGAATATAAACATATCATGTAGTATCTAAACATATAATCTAGTATCTAAACCCGTCATGTAGTATCTAAACCCGTCATCTAGTATCTAAACCCGTCATGTAGTATCTAAACATATCATGTAGTATCTAAACATATAATCTAGTATCTAAACCCGTCATGTAGTATCTAAACCGTCATGTAGTATCTAAACCCGTCATCTAGTATCGAAACCTGTCATATAGTATCTAAACCCGTCAAATAGTATCTAAACCCGTCATGTAGTATCTAAACCCGTCATGTAGTATCTAAACCCGTCATCTAGTATCTAAACCCGTCATGTAGTATCTAAACCCGTCATCTAGTATCTAAACCCGTCATGTAGTATCTAAACCCGTCATGTAGTATCTAAACCCTTCATGTAGTTTCTAAACCCGTCATCTAGTATCTAAACCTGTCATGTAGTATCTAAACCCGTCATGTAGTATCTAAACCAGTCATCTAGTATCTAAACCTGTCATCTAGTATCTAAACCTGTCATCTAGTATCTAAACCCGTCATGTAGTATCTAAACCCGTCATGTAGTATCTAAACCCGTCATGTAGTTTCTAAACCCGTCATCTAGTATCTAAACCTGTCATGTAGTATCTAAACCCGTCATGTAGTATCTAAACCCGTCATGTAGTATCTAAACCCGTCATCTAGTATCTAAACCCGTCATGTAGTATCTAAACCCGTCATCTAGTATCTAAACATATAATCTAGTATCTAAACCCGTCATGTAGTATCTAAACCTGTCATCTAGTATCTAAACCCGTCATGTAGTATCTAAACCCGTCATGTAGTATCTAAACCCGTCATGTAGTATCTAAACCCGTCATGTAGTATCTAAACCTGTCATCTAGTATCTAAACCCGTCATCTAGTATCTAAACCTGTCATGTAGTATCTAAACCCGTCATGTAGTATCTAAACCCGTCATCTAGTATCTAAACCTGTCATCTAGTATCGAAACCTGTCATATAGTATCTAAACCCGTCAAATAGTATCTAAACCCGTCATCTAGTATCTAAACCCGTCATGTAGTATCTAAACCCGTCATCTAGTATCTAAACCTGTCATCAATCTAGTATCTAAACCCGTCATGTAGTATCTAAACCGGTCATCTAGTATCTAAACCCGTCATGTAGTATCTAAACATATCATGTAGTATCTAAACATATAATCTAGTATCTAAACCCGTCATCTAGTATCTAAACCTGTCATCTAGTATCTAAACCCGTCATGTAGTATCTAAACCCGTCATGTAGTATCTAAACCCGTCATGTAGTATCTAAACATATCATGTAGTATCTAAACATATAATCTAGTATCTAAACCCGTCATCTAGTATCTAAACCTGTCATCTAGTATCTAAACCTGTCATGTAGTATCTAAACCCGTCATGTAGTATCTAAACCCGTCATCTAGTATCTAAACCTGTCATCTAGTATCTAAACCCGTCATGTAGTATCTAAACCCGTCATGTAGTATCTAAACCCGTCATGTAGTTTCTAAACCCGTCATCTAGTATCTAAACCTGTCATGTAGTATCTAAACCCGTCATGTAGTATCTAAACCAGTCATCTAGTATCTAAACCTGTCATCTAGTATCTAAACCTGTCATCTAGTATCTAAACCCGTCATGTAGTATCTAAACCCGTCATGTAGTATCTAAACCCGTCATGTAGTTTCTAAACCCGTCATCTAGTATCTAAACCTGTCATGTAGTATCTAAACCCGTCATGTAGTATCTAAACCCGTCATCTAGTATCTAAACCTGTCATCTAGTATCTAAACCCGTCATGTAGTATCTAAACCCGTCATGTAGCATCTAAACCCTTCGTCTAGTATCTAAACCCGTCATGTAGTATCTAAACATATCATGTAGTATCTAAACCCGTCATGTAGTATCTAAACCCGTCATGTAGTATCTAAACCCGTCATCTAGTATCTAAACCCGTCATGTAGTATCTAAACCCGTCATGTAGTATCTAAACCCGTCATGTAGTATCTAAACCCGTCATCTAGTATCTAAACCCGTCATGTAGTATCTAAACATATCATGTAGTATCTAAACATATAATCTAGTATCTAAACCCGTCATGTAGTATCTAAACCTGTCATCTAGTATCTAAACCCGTCATCTAGTATCTAAACCCGTCATGTAGTATCTAAACCCGTCATGTAGTATCTAAACCCGTCATGTAGTATCTAAACCTGTCATCTAGTATCTAAACCCGTCATCTAGTATCTAAACCTGTCATGTAGTATCTAAACCCGTCATGTAGTATCTAAACCCGTCATCTAGTATCTAAACCTGTCATCTAGTATCTAAACCGTCATGTAGTATCTAAACCCGTCATCTAGTATCGAAACCTGTCATATAGTATCTAAACCCGTCATGTAGTATCTAAACCCGTCATCTAGTATCTAAACCCGTCATGTAGTATCTAAACCCGTCATCTAGTATCTAAACCTGTCATCAATCTAGTATCTAAACCCGTCATGTAGTATCTAAACCCGTCATCTAGTATCTAAACCCGTCATGTAGTATCTAAACATATCATGTAGTATCTAAACATATAATCTAGTATCTAAACCCGTCATCTAGTATCTAAACCTGTCATCTAGTATCTAAACCCGTCATGTAGTATCTAAACCCGTCATGTAGTATCTAAACCCGTCATGTAGTATCTAAACATATCATGTAGTATCTAAACATATAATCTAGTATCTAAAACCGTCATCTAGTATCTAAACCTGTCATCTAGTATCTAAACCTGTCATGTAGTATCTAAACCCGTCATGTAGTATCTAAACCCGTCATCTAGTATCTAAACCTGTCATCTAGTATCTAAACCCGTCATGTAGTATCTAAACCCGTCATCTAGTATCTAAACCTGTCATCTAGTATCTAAACCCGTCATGTAGTATCTAAACCCGTCATGTAGTATCTAAACCCGTCATGTAGTATCTAAACCCGTCATCTAGTATCTAAACCTGTCATGTAGTATCTAAACCCGTCATGTAGTATCTAAACCAGTCATCTAGTATCTAAACCTGTCATCTAGTATCTAAACCTGTCATCTAGTATCTAAACCCGTCATGTAGTATCTAAACCCGTCATGTAGTATCTAAACCCGTCATCTAGTATCTAAACCTGTCATCTAGTATCTAAACCCGTCATGTAGTATCTAAACCCGTCATGTAGTATCTAAACCCGTCATGTAGTATCTAAACCCGTCATCTAGTATCTAAACCTGTCATGTAGTATCTAAACCCGTCATGTAGTATCTAAACCAGTCATCTAGTATCTAAACCTGTCATCTAGTATCTAAACCTGTCATCTAGTATCTAAACCCGTCATCTAGTATCTAAACCTGTCATGTAGTATCTAAACCCGTCATGTAGTATCTAAACCCGTCATCTAGTATCTAAACCCGTCATCTAGTATCTAAACCCGTCATGTAGTATCGAAACCTGTCATATAGTATCTAAACCCGTCAAATAGTATCTAAACCCGTCATCTAGTATCTAAACCCGTCATCTAGTATCTAAACCCGTCATGTAGTATCTAAACCCGTCATCTAGTATCTAAACCTGTCATCAATCTAGTATCTAAACCCGTCATGTAGTATCTAAACCGGTCATCTAGTATCTAAACCCGTCATGTAGTATCTAAACATATCATGTAGTATCTAAACCTGTCATCTAGTATCTAAACCCGTCATCTAGTATCTAAACCTGTCATCTAGTATCTAAACCCGTCATGTAGTATCTAAACCCGTCATGTAGTATCTAAACCCGTCATGTAGTATCTAAACCTGTCATGTAGTATCTAAACCTGTCATCTAGTATCTAAACCCGTCATCTAGTATCTAAACCTGTCATCTAGTATCTAAACCTGTCATGTAGTATCTAAACCCGTCATGTAGTATCTAAACCCGTCATCTAGTATCTAAACCTGTCATCTAGTATCTAAACCCGTCATGTAGTATCTAAACCCGTCATGTAGTATCTAAACCCGTCATGTAGTATCTAAACCCGTCATCTAGTATCTAAACCTGTCATGTAGTATCTAAACCCGTCATGTAGTATCTAAACCAGTCATCTAGTATCTAAACCTGTCATCTAGTATCTAAACCTGTCATCTAGTATCTAAACCCGTCATGTAGTATCTAAACCCGTCATGTAGTATCTAAACCCGTCATGTAGTTTCTAAACCCGTCATCTAGTATCTAAACCTGTCATGTAGTATCTAAACCCGTCATGTAGTATCTAAACCCGTCATCTAGTATCTAAACCTGTCATCTAGTATCTAAACCCGTCATGTAGTATCTAAACCCGTCATGTAGTATCTAAACCCTTCATCTAGTATCTAAACCCGTCATGTAGTATCTAAACCTGTCATGTAGTATCTAAACCCGTCATGTAGTATCTAAACCCGTCATGTAGTATCTAAACCCGTCATCTAGTATCTAAACCCGTCATGTAGTATCTAAACCCGTCATGTAGTATCTAAACCCGTCATGTAGTATCTAAACCCGTCATCTAGTATCTAAACCCGTCATGTAGTATCTAAACCTGTCATATAGTATCTAAACCTGTCATCTAGTATCTAAACCCGTCATGTAGTATCTAAACCTGTCATCTAGTATCTAAACCCGTCATGTAGTATCTAAACCCGTCATGTAGTATCTAAACCCGTCATGTAGTATCTAAACCCGTCATGTAGTATCTAAACCTGTCATCTAGTATCTAAACCCGTCATCTAGTATCTAAACCTGTCATATAGTATCTAAACCCGTCATGTAGTATCTAAACCCGTCATCTAGTATCTAAACCTGTCATCTAGTATCTAAACCCGTCATGTAGTATCTAAACCCGTCATCTAGTATCTAAACCCGTCATATAGTATCTAAACCCGTCATGTAGTATCTAAACCTGTCATCTAGTATCTAAACCCGTCATGTAGTATCTAAACCCGTCATGTAGTATCTAAACCCGTCATGTAGTATCTAAACCTGTCATGTAGTATCTAAACATATCATCTAGTATCTAAACCCGTCATCTAGTATCTAAACCTGTCATCTAGTATCTAAACCTGTCATGTAGTATCTAAACCCGTCATGTAGTATCTAAACCCGTCATCTAGTATCTAAACCTGTCATCTAGTATCTAAACCCGTCATGTAGTATCTAAACCCGTCATGTAGTATCTAAACCCGTCATGTAGTATCTAAACCCGTCATCTAGTATCTAAACCTGTCATGTAGTATCTAAACCCGTCATGTAGTATCTAAACCCGTCATCTAGTATCTAAACCTGTCATCTAGTATCTAAACCCGTCATCTAGTATCTAAACCCGTCATGTAGTATCTAAACCCGTCATGTAGTATCTAAACCCGTCATGTAGTTTCTAAACCCGTCATCTAGTATCTAAACCTGTCATGTAGTATCTAAACCCGTCATGTAGTATCTAAACCCGTCATCTAGTATCTAAACCTGTCATCTAGTATCTAAACCCGTCATGTAGTATCTAAACCCGTCATGTAGTATCTAAACCCGTCATCTAGTATCTAAACCCGTCATGTAGTATCTAAACCTGTCATGTAGTATCTAAACCCGTCATGTAGTATCTAAACCTGTCATCTAGTATCTAAACCCGTCATGTAGTATCTAAACCCGTCATGTAGTATCTAAACCCGTCATGTAGTATCTAAACCCGTCATGTAGTATCTAAACCTGTCATCTAGTATCTAAACCCGTCATGTAGTATCTAAACCCGTCATGTAGTATCTAAACCCGTCATGTAGTATCTAAACCCGTCATCTAGTATCTAAACCCGTCATCTAGTATCTAAACCTGTCATCTAGTATCTAAACCCGTCATGTAGTATCTAAACCCGTCATCTAGTATCTAAACCTGTCATATAGTATCTAAACCCGTCATGTAGTATCTAAACCCGTCATCTAGTATCTAAACCCGTCATGTAGTATCTAAACCCGTCATCTAGTATCTAAACCTGTCATCTAGTATCTAAACCCGTCATGTAGTATCTAAACCCGTCATCTAGTATCTAAACCCGTCATGTAGTATCTAAACCTGTCATGTAGTATCTAAACCCGTCATCTAGTATCTAAACCCGTCATCTAGTATCTAAACCCGTCATCTAGTATCTAAACCCGTCATGTAGTATCTAAACCCGTCATGTAGTATCTAAACCCGTCATGTAGTATCTAAACCCGTCATGTAGTATCTAAACCCGTCATCTAGTATCTAAACCCGTCATCTAGTATCTAAACCCGTCATCTAGTATCTAAACCCGTCATGTAGTATCTAAACCCGTCATGTAGTATCTAAACCCGTCATCTAGTATCTAAACCTGTCATCTAGTATCTAAACCCGTCATGTAGTATCTAAACCCGTCATCTAGTATCTAAACCCGTCATCTAGTATCTAAACCCGTCATGTAGTATCTAAACCCGTCATGTAGTATCTAAACCCGTCATGTAGTATCTAAACCCGTCATCTAGTATCTAAACCCGTCATCTAGTATCTAAACCCGTCATGTAGTATCTAAACCCGTCATGTAGTATCTAAACCCGTCATGTAGTATCTAAACCCGTCATCTAGTATCTAAACCCGTCATGTAGTATCTAAACCCGTCATGTAGTATCTAAACCCGTCATCTAGTATCTAAACCCGTCATCTAGTATCTAAACCCGTCATCTAGTATCTAAACCCGTCATGTAGTATCTAAACCCGTCATCTAGTATCTAAACCTGTCATCTAGTATCTAAACCCGTCATGTAGTATCTAAACCCGTCATGTAGTATCTAAACCCGTCATGTAGTATCTAAACCCGTCATCTAGTATCTAAACCTGTCATGTAGTATCTAAACCCGTCATGTAGTATCTAAACCCGTCATCTAGTATCTAAACCCGTCATCTAGTATCTAAACCTGTCATCTAGTATCTAAACCCGTCATGTAGTATCTAAACCCGTCATGTAGTATCTAAACCCGTCATGTAGTATCTAAACCCGTCATCTAGTATCTAAACCTGTCATCTAGTATCTAAACCCGTCATGTAGTATCTAAACCCGTCATGTAGTATCTAAACCCGTCATGTAGTATCTAAACCCGTCATCTAGTATCTAAACCTGTCATGTAGTATCTAAACCCGTCATCTAGTATCTAAACCCGTCATGTAGTATCTAAACCTGTCATCTAGTATCTAAACCTGTCATCTAGTATCTAAACCCGTCATCTAGTATCTAAACCTGTCATATAGTATCTAAACCCGTCATGTAGTATCTAAACCCGTCATCTAGTATCTAAACCCGTCATGTAGTATCTAAACCCGTCATGTAGTATCTAAACCCGTCATGTAGTATCTAAACCCGTCATCTAGTATCTAAACCCGTCATGTAGTATCTAAACCCGTCATCTAGTATCTAAACCCGTCATGTAGTATCTAAACCCGTCATGTAGTATCTAAACCCGTCATCTAGTATCTAAACCCGTCATCTAGTATCTAAACCCGTCATGTAGTATCTAAACCCGTCATGTAGTATCTAAACCCGTCATGTAGTATCTAAACCCGTCATGTAGTATCTAAACCCGTCATCTAGTATCTAAACCCGTCATCTAGTATCTAAACCTGTCATCTAGTATCTAAACCCGTCATGTAGTATCTAAACCCGTCATGTAGTATCTAAACCCGTCATGTAGTATCTAAACCCGTCATGTAGTATCTAAACCTGTCATCTAGTATCTAAACCCGTCATCTAGTATCTAAACCCGTCATCTAGTATCTAAACCTGTCATGTAGTATCTAAACCCGTCATGTAGTATCTAAACCCGTCATCTAGTATCTAAACCTGTCATCTAGTATCTAAACCCGTCATGTAGTATCTAAACCCGTCATGTAGTATCTAAACCCGTCATGTAGTATCTAAACCCGTCATCTAGTATCTAAACCCGTCATGTAGTATCTAAACCCGTCATGTAGTATCTAAACCCGTCATGTAGTATCTAAACCCGTCATGTAGTATCTAAACCCGTCATCTAGTATCTAAACCCGTCATGTAGTATCTAAACCCGTCATGTAGTATCTAAACCCGTCATGTAGTATCTAAACCCGTCATCTAGTATCTAAACCCGTCATGTAGTATCTAAACCCGTCATGTAGTATCTAAACCCGTCATGTAGTATCTAAACCCGTCATGTAGTATCTAAACCCGTCATGTAGTATCTAAACCCGTCATGTAGTATCTAAACCCGTCATCTAGTATCTAAACCCGTCATGTAGTATCTAAACCCGTCATGTAGTATCTAAACCCGTCATGTAGTATCTAAACCCGTCATGTAGTATCTAAACCCGTCATCTAGTATCTAAACCCGTCATGTAGTATCTAAACCCGTCATGTAGTATCTAAACCCGTCATGTAGTATCTAAACCCGTCATCTAGTATCTAAACCCGTCATGTAGTATCTAAACCCGTCATGTAGTATCTAAACCTGTCATCTAGTATCTAAACCCGTCATGTAGTATCTAAACCCGTCATGTAGTATCTAAACCCGTCATGTAGTATCTAAACCCGTCATGTAGTATCTAAACCCGTCATGTAGTATCTAAACCCGTCATGTAGTATCTAAACCTGTCATCTAGTATCTAAACCCGTCATCTAGTATCTAAACCCGTCATGTAGTATCTAAACCCGTCATGTAGTATCTAAACCCGTCATCTAGTATCTAAACCCGTCATCTAGTATCTAAACCCGTCATGTAGTATCTAAACCCGTCATGTAGTATCTAAACCCGTCATGTAGTATCTAAACCCGTCATGTAGTATCTAAACCCGTCATCTAGTATCTAAACCCGTCATGTAGTATCTAAACCCGTCATGTAGTATCTAAACCCGTCATGTAGTATCTAAACCCGTCATGTAGTATCTAAACCCGTCATCTAGTATCTAAACCCGTCATCTAGTATCTAAACCCGTCATCTAGTATCTAAACCCGTCATGTAGTATCTAAACCCGTCATGTAGTATCTAAACCCGTCATCTAGTATCTAAACCCGTCATCTAGTATCTAAACCCGTCATGTAGTATCTAAACCCGTCATGTAGTATCTAAACCCGTCATGTAGTATCTAAACCCGTCATGTAGTATCTAAACCCGTCATGTAGTATCTAAACCCGTCATGTAGTATCTAAACCCGTCATCTAGTATCTAAACCCGTCATGTAGTATCTAAACCCGTCATCTAGTATCTAAACCCGTCATGTAGTATCTAAACCCGTCATGTAGTATCTAAACCCGTCATGTAGTATCTAAACCCGTCATCTAGTATCTAAACCTGTCATGTAGTATCTAAACCCGTCATGTAGTATCTAAACCCGTCATCTAGTATCTAAACCCGTCATCTAGTATCTAAACCCGTCATGTAGTATCTAAACCCGTCATGTAGTATCTAAACCCGTCATCTAGTATCTAAACCCGTCATGTAGTATCTAAACCCGTCATGTAGTATCTAAACCCGTCATGTAGTATCTAAACCCGTCATCTAGTATCTAAACCCGTCATCTAGTATCTAAACCTGTCATGTAGTATCTAAACCCGTCATGTAGTATCTAAACCCGTCATCTAGTATCTAAACCCGTCATCTAGTATCTAAACCCGTCATCTAGTATCTAAACCCGTCATGTAGTATCTAAACCCGTCATGTAGTATCTAAACCCGTCATGTAGTATCTAAACCCGTCATGTAGTATCTAAACCCGTCATCTAGTATCTAAACCCGTCATGTAGTATCTAAACCCGTCATCTAGTATCTAAACCTGTCATCTAGTATCTAAACCCGTCATGTAGTATCTAAACCGGTCATCTAGTATCTAAACCCGTCATGTAGTATCTAAACCCGTCATGTAGTATCTAAACCCGTCATCTAGTATCTAAACCCGTCATCTAGTATCTAAACCTGTCATCTAGTATCTAAACCCGTCATGTAGTATCTAAACCCGTCATGTAGTATCTAAACCCGTCATGTAGTATCTAAACCCGTCATGTAGTATCTAAACCTGTCATCTAGTATCTAAACCCGTCATCTAGTATCTAAACCTGTCATCTAGTATCTAAACCCGTCATGTAGTATCTAAACCCGTCATGTAGTATCTAAACCCGTCATCTAGTATCTAAACCTGTCATCTAGTATCTAAACCCGTCATGTAGTATCTAAACCCGTCATGTAGTATCTAAACCCGTCATGTAGTATCTAAACCCGTCATGTAGTATCTAAACCCGTCATGTAGTATCTAAACCCGTCATGTAGTATCTAAACCCGTCATCTAGTATCTAAACCCGTCATCTAGTATCTAAACCCGTCATGTAGTATCTAAACCCGTCATGTAGTATCTAAACCCGTCATGTAGTATCTAAACCTGTCATGTAGTATCTAAACCCGTCATGTAGTATCTAAACCCGTCATGTAGTATCTAAACCCGTCATGTAGTATCTAAACCCGTCATGTAGTATCTAAACCCGTCATGTAGTATCTAAACCCGTCATGTAGTATCTAAACCCGTCATCTAGTATCTAAACCCGTCATGTAGTATCTAAACCCGTCATGTAGTATCTAAACCCGTCATCTAGTATCTAAACCCGTCATGTAGTATCTAAACCTGTCATCTAGTATCTAAACCCGTCATGTAGTATCTAAACCCGTCATGTAGTATCTAAACCCGTCATGTAGTATCTAAACCTGTCATGTAGTATCTAAACCCGTCATCTAGTATCTAAACCCGTCATGTAGTATCTAAACCCGTCATGTAGTATCTAAACCCGTCATCTAGTATCTAAACCTGTCATCTAGTATCTAAACCCGTCATGTAGTATCTAAACCCGTCATCTAGTATCTAAACCTGTCATATAGTATCTAAACCCGTCATGTAGTATCTAAACCCGTCATCTAGTATCTAAACCCGTCATGTAGTATCTAAACCCGTCATCT
This sequence comes from Salvelinus fontinalis, assembly GCF_029448725.1. Taxonomy (NCBI): domain Eukaryota; kingdom Metazoa; phylum Chordata; class Actinopteri; order Salmoniformes; family Salmonidae; genus Salvelinus; species Salvelinus fontinalis. Next base: position 65,317 of record NW_026600589.1, on the reverse strand, counting down.
AGTATCTAAACCTGTCATCTAGTATCTAAACCCGTCATGTAGTATCTAAACCCGTCATCTAGTATCTAAACCCGTCATGTAGTATCTAAACCTGTCATGTAGTATCTAAACCCGTCATCTAGTATCTAAACCCGTCATCTAGTATCTAAACCCGTCATGTAGTATCTAAACCCGTCATGTAGTATCTAAACCCGTCATGTAGTATCTAAACCCGTCATGTAGTATCTAAACCTGTCATGTAGTATCTAAACCTGTCATCTAGTATCTAAACCCGTCATCTAGTATCTAAACCTGTCATCTAGTATCTAAACCCGTCATGTAGTATCTAAACCCGTCATGTAGTATCTAAACCCGTCATCTAGTATCTAAACCCGTCATCTAGTATCTAAACCCGTCATGTAGTATCTAAACCCGTCATCTAGTATCTAAACCCGTCATCTAGTATCTAAACCCGTCATGTAGTATCTAAACCCGTCATGTAGTATCTAAACCCGTCATGTAGTTCTAAACCCGTCATCTAGTATCTAAACCTGTCATGTAGTATCTAAACCCGTCATGTAGTATCTAAACCCGTCATCTAGTATCTAAACCCGTCATCTAGTATCTAAACCCGTCATCTAGTATCTAAACCCGTCATGTAGTATCTAAACCCGTCATGTAGTATCTAAACCCGTCATGTAGTATCTAAACCCGTCATCTAGTATCTAAACCTGTCATCTAGTATCTAAACCCGTCATGTAGTATCTAAACCCGTCATGTAGTATCTAAACCCGTCATGTAGATTCTAAACCCGTCATCTAGTATCTAAACCTGTCATGTAGTATCTAAACCCGTCATGTAGTATCTAAACCAGTCATCTAGTATCTAAACCTGTCATCTAGTATCTAAACCCGTCATCTAGTATCTAAACCCGTCATGTAGTATCTAAACCCGTCATGTAGTATCTAAACCCGTCATGTAGTTTCTAAACCCGTCATCTAGTATCTAAACCTGTCATGTAGTATCTAAACCCGTCATGTAGTATCTAAACCCGTCATCTAGTATCTAAACCTGTCATCTAGTATCTAAACCCGTCATGTAGTATCTAAACCCGTCATGTAGTATCTAAACCCGTCATCTAGTATCTAAACCCGTCATGTAGTATCTAAACCTGTCATGTAGTATCTAAACCCGTCATCTAGTATCTAAACCCGTCATGTAGTATCTAAACCCGTCATGTAGTATCTAAACCGTCATGTAGTATCTAAACCCGTCATGTAGTATCTAAACCCGTCATGTAGTATCTAAACCCGTCATCTAGTATCTAAACCCGTCATGTAGTATCTAAACCCGTCATGTAGTATCTAAACCTGTCATCTAGTATCTAAACCCGTCATGTAGTATCTAAACCTGTCATCTAGTATCTAAACCCGTCATGTAGTATCTAAACCCGTCATGTAGTATCTAAACCCGTCATGTAGTATCTAAACCCGTCATGTAGTATCTAAACCTGTCATCTAGTATCTAAACCCGTCATCTAGTATCTAAACCTGTCATGTAGTATCTAAACCCGTCATGTAGTATCTAAACCCGTCATCTAGTATCTAAACCTGTCATCTAGTATCTAAACCGTCATGTAGTATCTAAACCCGTCATCTAGTATCTAAACCTGTCATATAGTATCTAAACCCGTCATGTAGTATCTAAACCCGTCATCTAGTATCTAAACCCGTCATGTAGTATCTAAACCCGTCATCTAGTATCTAAACCTGTCATCTTGTATCTAAACCCGTCATGTAGTATCTAAACCCGTCATCTAGTATCTAAACCCGTCATGTAGTATCTAAACCCGTCATGTAGTATCTAAACATATAATCTAGTATCTAAACCCGTCATCTAGTATCTAAACCTGTCATCTAGTATCTAAACCCGTCATGTAGTATCTAAACCCGTCATGTAGTATCTAAACCCGTCATGTAGTATCTAAACCCGTCATGTAGTATCTAAACATATCATCTAGTATCTAAACCCGTCATCTAGTATCTAAACCCGTCATCTAGTATCTAAACCCGTCATGTAGTATCTAAACCCGTCATGTAGTATCTAAACCCGTCATCTAGTATCTAAACCTGTCATCTAGTATCTAAACCCGTCATGTAGTATCTAAACCCGTCATCTAGTATCTAAACCTGTCATCTAGTATCTAAACCCGTCATGTAGTATCTAAACCCGTCATGTAGTATCTAAACCCGTCATGTAGTATCTAAACCCGTCATCTAGTATCTAAACCTGTCATGTAGTATCTAAACCCGTCATGTAGTATCTAAACCAGTCATCTAGTATCTAAACCTGTCATCTAGTATCTAAACCTGTCATCTAGTATCTAAACCCGTCATGTAGTATCTAAACCCGTCATGTAGTATCTAAACCCGTCATGTAGTATCTAAACCCGTCATCTAGTATCTAAACCTGTCATCTAGTATCTAAACCCGTCATGTAGTATCTAAACCCGTCATGTAGTATCTAAACCCGTCATGTAGTATTCTAAACCCGTCATCTAGTATCTAAACCCGTCATGTAGTATCTAAACCCGTCATGTAGTATCTAAACCAGTCATCTAGTATCTAAACCTGTCATCTAGTATCTAAACCTGTCATCTAGTATCTAAACCCGTCATGTAGTATCTAAACCCGTCATGTAGTATCTAAACCCGTCATGTAGTATCTAAACCCGTCATCTAGTATCTAAACCTGTCATGTAGTATCTAAACCCGTCATGTAGTATCTAAACCCGTCATCTAGTATCTAAACCTGTCATCTAGTATCTAAACCCGTCATGTAGTATCTAAACCCGTCATGTAGTATCTAAACCCTTCATCTAGTATCTAAACCCGTCATGTAGTATCTAAACCTGTCATGTAGTATCTAAACATGTCATCTAGTATCTAAACCCGTCATGTAGTATCTAAACCCGTCATGTAGTATCTAAACCCGTCATGTAGTATCTAAACCCGTCATGTAGTATCTAAACCCGTCATGTAGTTTCTAAACCCGTCATCTAGTATCTAAACCTGTCATCTAGTATCTAAACCCGTCATGTAGTATCTAAACCCGTCATGTAGTATCTAAACCCGTCATGTAGTATCTAAACCCGTCATGTAGTATCTAAACCCGTCATGTAGTATCTAAACCCGTCATGTAGTATCTAAACCCGTCATCTAGTATCTAAACCCGTCATGTAGTATCTAAACCCGTCATGTAGTATCTAAACCCGTCATGTAGTATCTAAACCCGTCATCTAGTATCTAAACCCGTCATGTAGTATCTAAACCCGTCATGTAGTATCTAAACCCGTCATCTAGTATCTAAACCCGTCATCTAGTATCTAAACCCGTCATGTAGTATCTAAACATATCATGTAGTATCTAAACATATAATCTAGTATCTAAACCCGTCATGTAGTATCTAAACCTGTCATCTAGTATCTAAACCCGTCATGTAGTATCTAAACCCGTCATGTAGTATCTAAACCCGTCATCTAGTATCTAAACCTGTCATCTAGTATCTAAACCCGTCATCTAGTATCTAAACCTGTCATGTAGTATCTAAACCCGTCATGTAGTATCTAAACCCGTCATCTAGTATCTAAACCTGTCATCTAGTATCTAAACCCGTCATCTAGTATCTAAACCTGTCATATAGTATCTAAACCCGTCATATAGTATCTAAACCCGTCATGTAGTATCTAAACCCGTCATGTAGTATCTAAACCCGTCATCTAGTATCTAAACCCGTCATGTAGTATCTAAACCCGTCATCTAGTATCTAAACCTGTCATCTAGTATCTAAACCCGTCATGTAGTATCTAAACCCGTCATGTAGTATCTAAACCCGTCATGTAGTATCTAAACCCGTCATGTAGTATCTAAACCCGTCATCTAGTATCTAAACCCGTCATCTAGTATCTAAACCCGTCATGTAGTATCTAAACCCGTCATGTAGTATCTAAACCCGTCATGTAGTATCTAAACCCGTCATCTAGTATCTAAACCCGTCATGTAGTATCTAAACCCGTCATCTAGTATCTAAACCTGTCATCTAGTATCTAAACCCGTCATGTAGTATCTAAACCCGTCATGTAGTATCTAAACCCGTCATGTAGTATCTAAACCCGTCATGTAGTATCTAAACCCGTCATGTAGTATCTAAACCTGTCATGTAGTATCTAAACATGTCATCTAGTATCTAAACCCGTCATCTAGTATCTAAACCTGTCATGTAGTATCTAAACCCGTCATGTAGTATCTAAACCCGTCATCTAGTATCTAAACCTGTCATCTAGTATCTAAACCTGTCATGTAGTATCTAAACCCGTCATGTAGTATCTAAACCCGTCATGTAGTATCTAAACCCGTCATCTAGTATCTAAACCTGTCATCTAGTATCTAAACCCGTCATGTAGTATCTAAACCCGTCATGTAGTATCTAAACCCGTCATTTAGTATCTAAACCCGTCATGTAGTATCTAAACCCGTCATGTAGTATCTAAACCTGTCATCTAGTATCTAAACCCGTCATGTAGTATCTAAACCCGTCATCTAGTATCTAAACATGTCATGTAGTATCTAAACCCGTCATGTAGTATCTAAACCCGTCATCTAGTATCTAAACCTGTCATCTAGTATCTAAACCCGTCATGTAGTATCTAAACCCGTCATCTAGTATCTAAACCCGTCATGTAGTATCTAAACCCGTCATGTAGTTTCTAAACCCGTCATCTAGTATCTAAACCCGTCATGTAGTATCTAAACCCGTCATGTAGTATCTAAACCCGTCATGTAGTATCTAAACCCGTCATGTAGTATCTAAACCCGTCATGTAGTATCTAAACCCGTCATGTAGTATCTAAACCCGTCATGTAGTATCTAAACCCGTCATGTAGTATCTAAACCCGTCATGTAGTATCTAAACCCGTCATGTAGTATCTAAACCCGTCATGTAGTATCTAAACATATCATGTAGTATCTAAACATATAATCTAGTATCTAAACCCGTCATGTAGTATCTAAACCCGTCATTTAGTATCTAAACCCGTCATCTAGTATCTAAACCCGTCATGTAGTATCTAAACCCGTCATCTAGTATCTAAACCAGTCATCTAGTATCTAAACCCGTCATGTAGTATCTAAACCCGTCATCTAGTATCTAAACCTGTCATCTAGTATCTAAACCCGTCATGTAGTATCTAAACCCGTCATGTAGTATCTAAACCCGTCATGTAGTTTCTAAACCCGTCATCTAGTATCTAAACCTGTCATGTAGTATCTAAACCCGTCATGTAGTATCTAAACCAGTCATCTAGTATCTAAACCTGTCATCTAGTATCTAAACCTGTCATCTAGTATCTAAACCCGTCATGTAGTATCTAAACCCGTCATGTAGTATCTAAACATATCATGTAGTATCTAAACCCGTCATGTAGTATCTAAACCCGTCATGTAGTATCTAAACCCGTCATCTAGTATCTAAACCCGTCATGTAGTATCTAAACCCGTCATGTAGTATCTAAACCCGTCATGTAGTATCTAAACCCGTCATCTAGTATCTAAACCCGTCATGTAGTATCTAAACATATCATGTAGTATCTAAACATATAATCTAGTATCTAAACCCGTCATGTAGTATCTAAACCTGTCATCTAGTATCTAAACCCGTCATGTAGTATCTAAACCCGTCATGTAGTATCTAAACCCGTCATGTAGCATCTAAACCCGTCATGTAGTATCTAAACCTGTCATCTAGTATCTAAACCCGTCATCTAGTATCTAAACCTGTCATGTAGTATCTAAACCCGTCATGTAGTATCTAAACCCGTCATCTAGTATCTAAACCTGTCATCTAGTATCTAAACCGTCATGTAGTATCTAAACCCGTCATCTAGTATCGAAACCTGTCATATAGTATCTAAACCCGTCATGTAGTATCTAAACCCGTCATCTAGTATCTAAACCCGTCATGTAGTATCTAAACCCGTCATCTAGTATCTAAACCTGTCATCAATCTAGTATCTAAACCCGTCATGTAGTATCTAAACCCGTCATCTAGTATCTAAACCCGTCATGTAGTATCTAAACATATCATGTAGTATCTAAACATATAATCTAGTATCTAAACCCGTCATCTAGTATCTAAACCTGTCATCTAGTATCTAAACCCGTCATGTAGTATCTAAACCCGTCATGTAGTATCTAAACCCGTCATGTAGTATCTAAACATATCATGTAGTATCTAAACATATAATCTAGTATCTAAACCCGTCATCTAGTATCTAAACCTGTCATCTAGTATCTAAACCTGTCATGTAGTATCTAAACCCGTCATGTAGTATCTAAACCCGTCATCTAGTATCTAAACCTGTCATCTAGTATCTAAACCCGTCATGTAGTATCTAAACCCGTCATCTAGTATCTAAACCTGTCATCTAGTATCTAAACCCGTCATGTAGTATCTAAACCCGTCATGTAGTATCTAAACCCGTCATGTAGATTCTAAACCCTTCATCTAGTATCTAAACCTGTCATGTAGTATCTAAACCCGTCATGTAGTATCTAAACCAGTCATCTAGTATCTAAACCTGTCATCTAGTATCTAAACCTGTCATCTAGTATCTAAACCCGTCATGTAGTATCTAAACCCGTCATGTAGTATCTAAACCCGTCATGTAGTATCTAAACCCGTCATCTAGTATCTAAACCTGTCATCTAGTATCTAAACCCGTCATGTAGTATCTAAACCCGTCATGTAGTATCTAAACCCGTCATGTAGATTCTAAACCCGTCATCTAGTATCTAAACCTGTCATGTAGTATCTAAACCCGTCATGTAGTATCTAAACCAGTCATCTAGTATCTAAACCTGTCATCTAGTATCTAACTCTGTCATCTAGTATCTAAACCCGTCATGTAGTATCTAAACCCGTCATGTAGTATCTAAACCCGTCATGTAGTTTCTAAACCCGTCATCTAGTATCTAAACCTGTCATGTAGTATCTAAACCCGTCATGTAGTATCTAAACCCGTCATCTAGTATCTAAACCTGTCATCTAGTATCTAAACCCGTCATGTAGTATCTAAACCCGTCATGTAGCATCTAAACCCTTCATCTAGTATCTAAACCCGTCATGTAGTATCTAAACATATCATGTAGTATCTAAACATATAATCTAGTATCTAAACCCGTCATGTAGTATCTAAACCCGTCATGTAGTATCTAAACTCGTCATGTAGTATCTAAACCCGTCATGTAGTATCTAAACCCGTCATGTAGTATCTAAACCCGTCATCTAGTATCTAAACCCGTCATGTAGTATCTAAACATATCATGTAGTATCTAAACATATAATCTAGTATCTAAACCCGTCATGTAGTATCTAAACCTGTCATCTAGTATCTAAACCCGTCATGTAGTATCTAAACCCGTCATGTAGTATCTAAACCCGTCATGTAGCATCTAAACCCGTCATGTAGTATCTAAACCTGTCATCTAGTATCTAAACCCGTCATCTAGTATCTAAACCTGTCATGTAGTATCTAAACCCGTCATGTAGTATCTAAACCCGTCATCTAGTATCTAAACCTGTCATCTAGTATCTAAACCGTCATGTAGTATCTAAACCCGTCATCTAGTATCGAAACCTGTCATATAGTATCTAAACCCGTCATGTAGTATCTAAACCCGTCATCTAGTATCTAAACCCGTCATGTAGTATCTAAACCCGTCATCTAGTATCTAAACCTGTCATCAATCTAGTATCTAAACCCGTCATGTAGTATCTAAACCCGTCATCTAGTATCTAAACCCGTCATGTAGTATCTAAACATATCATGTAGTATCTAAACATATAATCTAGTATCTAAACCCGTCATCTAGTATCTAAACCTGTCATCTAGTATCGAAACCCGTCATGTAGTATCTAAACCCGTCATGTAGTATCTAAACCCGTCATGTAGTATCTAAACATATCATGTAGTATCTAAACATATAATCTAGTATCTAAACCCGTCATCTAGTATCTAAACCTGTCATCTAGTATCTAAACCTGTCATGTAGTATCTAAACCCGTCATGTAGTATCTAAACCCGTCATCTAGTATCTAAACCTGTCATCTAGTATCTAAACCCGTCATGTAGTATCTAAACCCGTCATCTAGTATCTAAACCTGTCATCTAGTATCTAAACCCGTCATGTAGTATCTAAACCCGTCATGTAGTATCTAAACCCGTCATGTAGATTCTAAACCCGTCATCTAGTATCTAAACCTGTCATGTAGTATCTAAACCCGTCATGTAGTATCTAAACCAGTCATCTAGTATCTAAACCTGTCATCTAGTATCTAAACCTGTCATCTAGTATCTAAACCCGTCATGTAGTATCTAAACCCGTCATGTAGTATCTAAACCCGTCATGTAGTATCTAAACCCGTCATCTAGTATCTAAACCTGTCATCTAGTATCTAAACCCGTCATGTAGTATCTAAACCCGTCATGTAGTATCTAAACCCGTCATGTAGATTCTAAACCCGTCATCTAGTATCTAAACCTGTCATGTAGTATCTAAACCCGTCATGTAGTATCTAAACCAGTCATCTAGTATCTAAACCTGTCATCTAGTATCTAACTCTGTCATCTAGTATCTAAACCCGTCATGTAGCATCTAAACCCGTCATGTAGTATCTAAACCCGTCATGTAGTTTCTAAACCCGTCATCTAGTATCTAAACCTGTCATGTAGTATCTAAACCCGTCATGTAGTATCTAAACCCGTCATCTAGTATCTAAACCTGTCATCTAGTATCTAAACCCGTCATGTAGTATCTAAACCCGTCATGTAGCATCTAAACCCTTCATCTAGTATCTAAACCCGTCATGTAGTATCTAAACATATCATGTAGTATCTAAACATATAATCTAGTATCTAAACCCGTCATGTAGTATCTAAACCCGTCATGTAGTATCTAAACTCGTCATGTAGTATCTAAACCCGTCATGTAGTATCTAAACCCGTCATGTAGTTTCTAAACCCGTCATCTAGTATCTAAACCTGTCATCTAGTATCTAAACCCGTCATGTAGTATCTAAACCCGTCATGTAGTATCTAAACCCGTCATGTAGTATCTAAACCCGTCATGTAGTATCTAAACCCGTCATGTAGTATCTAAACCCGTCATGTAGTATCTAAACCCGTCATCTAGTATCTAAACCCGTCATGTAGTATCTAAACCCGTCATGTAGTATCTAAACCCGTCATGTAGTATCTAAACCCGTCATCTAGTATCTAAACCCGTCATGTAGTATCTAAACCCGTCATGTAGTATCTAAACCCGTCATCTAGTATCTAAACCCGTCATCTAGTATCTAAACCCGTCATGTAGTATCTAAACATATCATGTAGTATCTAAACATATAATCTAGTATCTAAACCCGTCATGTAGTATCTAAACCTGTCATCTAGTATCTAAACCCGTCATGTAGTATCTAAACCCGTCATGTAGTATCTAAACCCGTCATCTAGTATCTAAACCTGTCATCTAGTATCTAAACCCGTCATCTAGTATCTAAACCTGTCATGTAGTATCTAAACCCGTCATGTAGTATCTAAACCCGTCATCTAGTATCTAAACCTGTCATCTAGTATCTAAACCCGTCATCTAGTATCGAAACCTGTCATATAGTATCTAAACCCGTCAAATAGTATCTAAACCCGTCATGTAGTATCTAAACCCGTCATGTAGTATCTAAACCCGTCATCTAGTATCTAAACCCGTCATGTAGTTTCTAAACCCGTCATCTAGTAACTAAACCTGTCATCTAGTATCTAAACCCGTCATGTAGTATCTAAACCCGTCATGTAGTATCTAAACCCGTCATGTAGTATCTAAACCCGTCATGTAGTATCTAAACCCGTCATGTAGTATCTAAACCCGTCATGTAGTATCTAAACCCGTCATCTAGTATCTAAACCCGTCATGTAGTATCTAAACCCGTCATGTAGTATCTAAACCCGTCATGTAGTATCTAAACCCGTCATCTAGTATCTAAACCCGTCATGTAGTATCTAAACCCGTCATCTAGTATCTAAACCTGTCATCTAGTATCTAAACCCGTCATGTAGTATCTAAACCCGTCATGTAGTATCTAAACCCGTCATGTAGTATCTAAACCCGTCATGTAGTATCTAAACCCGTCATGTAGTATCTAAACATATCATGTAGTATCTAAACATATAATCTAGTATCTAAACCCGTCATCTAGTATCTAAACCTGTCATGTAGTATCTAAACCCGTCATGTAGTATCTAAACACGTCATCTAGTATCTAAACCTGTCATCTAGTATCTAAACCTGTCATGTAGTATCTAAACCCGTCATGTAGTATCTAAACCCGTCATGTAGTTTCTAAACCCGTCATCTAGTTTCTAAACCTGTCATCTAGTATCTAAACCCGTCATGTAGTATCTAAACCCGTCATGTAGTATCTAAACCCGTCATGTAGTTTCTAAACCCGTCATCTAGTATCTAAACCTGTCATGTAGTATCTAAACCCGTCATGTAGTATCTAAACCCGTCATCTAGTATCTAAACCTGTCATCTAGTATCTAAACCCGTCATGTAGTATCTAAACCCGTCATGTAGCATCTAAACCCTTCATCTAGTATCTAAACCCGTCATGTAGTATCTAAACATATCATGTAGTATCTAAACATATAATCTAGTATCTAAACCCGTCATGTAGTATCTAAACCCGTCATGTAGTATCTAAACTCGTCATGTAGTATCTAAACCCGTCATGTAGTATCTAAACCCGTCATGTAGTATCTAAACCCGTCATCTAGTATCTAAACCCGTCATGTAGTATCTAAACATATCATGTAGTATCTAAACATATAATCTAGTATCTAAACCCGTCATGTAGTATCTAAACCTGTCATCTAGTATCTAAACCCGTCATGTAGTATCTAAACCCGTCATGTAGTATCTAAACCCGTCATGTAGCATCTAAACCCGTCATGTAGTATCTAAACCTGTCATCTAGTATCTAAACCCGTCATCTAGTATCTAAACCTGTCATGTAGTATCTAAACCCGTCATGTAGTATCTAAACCCGTCATCTAGTATCTAAACCTGTCATCTAGTATCTAAACCGTCATGTAGTATCTAAACCCGTCATCTAGTATCGAAACCTGTCATATAGTATCTAAACCCGTCATGTAGTATCTAAACCCGTCATCTAGTATCTAAACCCGTCATGTAGTATCTAAACCCGTCATCTAGTATCTAAACCTGTCATCAATCTAGTATCTAAACCCGTCATGTAGTATCTAAACCCGTCATCTAGTATCTAAACCCGTCATGTAGTATCTAAACATATCATGTAGTATCTAAACATATAATCTAGTATCTAAACCCGTCATCTAGTATCTAAACCTGTCATCTAGTATCGAAACCCGTCATGTAGTATCTAAACCCGTCATGTAGTATCTAAACCCGTCATGTAGTATCTAAACATATCATGTAGTATCTAAACATATAATCTAGTATCTAAACCCGTCATCTAGTATCTAAACCTGTCATCTAGTATCTAAACCTGTCATGTAGTATCTAAACCCGTCATGTAGTATCTAAACCCGTCATCTAGTATCTAAACCTGTCATCTAGTATCTAAACCCGTCATGTAGTATCTAAACCCGTCATCTAGTATCTAAACCTGTCATCTAGTATCTAAACCCGTCATGTAGTATCTAAACCCGTCATGTAGTATCTAAACCCGTCATGTAGATTCTAAACCCGTCATCTAGTATCTAAACCTGTCATGTAGTATCTAAACCCGTCATGTAGTATCTAAACCAGTCATCTAGTATCTAAACCTGTCATCTAGTATCTAAACCTGTCATCTAGTATCTAAACCCGTCATGTAGTATCTAAACCCGTCATGTAGTATCTAAACCCGTCATGTAGTATCTAAACCCGTCATCTAGTATCTAAACCTGTCATCTAGTATCTAAACCCGTCATGTAGTATCTAAACCCGTCATGTAGTATCTAAACCCGTCATGTAGATTCTAAACCCGTCATCTAGTATCTAAACCTGTCATGTAGTATCTAAACCCGTCATGTAGTATCTAAACCAGTCATCTAGTATCTAAACCTGTCATCTAGTATCTAACTCTGTCATCTAGTATCTAAACCCGTCATGTAGCATCTAAACCCGTCATGTAGTATCTAAACCCGTCATGTAGTATCTAAACCCGTCATGTAGTTTCTAAACCCGTCATCTAGTATCTAAACCTGTCATCTAGTATCTAAACCCGTCATGTAGTATCTAAACCCGTCATGTAGTATCTAAACCCGTCATGTAGTATCTAAACCCGTCATGTAGTATCTAAACCCGTCATGTAGTATCTAAACCCGTCATGTAGTATCTAAACCCGTCATCTAGTATCTAAACCCGTCATGTAGTATCTAAACCCGTCATGTAGTATCTAAACCCGTCATGTAGTATCTAAACCCGTCATCTAGTATCTAAACCCGTCATGTAGTATCTAAACCCGTCATGTAGTATCTAAACCCGTCATCTAGTATCTAAACCCGTCATCTAGTATCTAAACCCGTCATGTAGTATCTAAACATATCATGTAGTATCTAAACATATAATCTAGTATCTAAACCCGTCATGTAGTATCTAAACCTGTCATCTAGTATCTAAACCCGTCATGTAGTATCTAAACCCGTCATGTAGTATCTAAACCCGTCATCTAGTATCTAAACCTGTCATCTAGTATCTAAACCCGTCATCTAGTATCTAAACCTGTCATGTAGTATCTAAACCCGTCATGTAGTATCTAAACCCGTCATCTAGTATCTAAACCTGTCATCTAGTATCTAAACCCGTCATCTAGTATCGAAACCTGTCATATAGTATCTAAACCCGTCAAATAGTATCTAAACCCGTCATGTAGTATCTAAACCCGTCATGTAGTATCTAAACCCGTCATCTAGTATCTAAACCCGTCATGTAGTTTCTAAACCCGTCATCTAGTAACTAAACCTGTCATCTAGTATCTAAACCCGTCATGTAGTATCTAAACCCGTCATGTAGTATCTAAACCCGTCATGTAGTATCTAAACCCGTCATGTAGTATCTAAACCCGTCATGTAGTATCTAAACCCGTCATGTAGTATCTAAACCCGTCATCTAGTATCTAAACCCGTCATGTAGTATCTAAACCCGTCATGTAGTATCTAAACCCGTCATGTAGTATCTAAACCCGTCATCTAGTATCTAAACCCGTCATGTAGTATCTAAACCCGTCATCTAGTATCTAAACCTGTCATCTAGTATCTAAACCCGTCATGTAGTATCTAAACCCGTCATGTAGTATCTAAACCCGTCATGTAGTATCTAAACCCGTCATGTAGTATCTAAACCCGTCATGTAGTATCTAAACATATCATGTAGTATCTAAACATATAATCTAGTATCTAAACCCGTCATCTAGTATCTAAACCTGTCATGTAGTATCTAAACCCGTCATGTAGTATCTAAACACGTCATCTAGTATCTAAACCTGTCATCTAGTATCTAAACCTGTCATGTAGTATCTAAACCCGTCATGTAGTATCTAAACCCGTCATGTAGTTTCTAAACCCGTCATCTAGTTTCTAAACCTGTCATCTAGTATCTAAACCCGTCATGTAGTATCTAAACCCGTCATGTAGTATCTAAACCCGCCATTTAGTATCTAAACCCGTCATGTAGTATCTAAACCCGTCATGTAGTATCTAAACCTGTCATCTAGTATCTAAACCCGTCATGTAGTATCTAAACCCGTCATCTTGTATCTAAACATGTCATGTAGTATCTAAACCCGTCATGTAGTATCTAAACCCGTCATCTAGTATCTAAACCTGTCATCTAGTATCTAAACCCGTCATGTAGTATCTAAACCCGTCATCTAGTATCTAAACCCGTCATGTAGTATCTAAACCCGTCATGTAGTTTCTAAACCCGTCATCTAGTATCTAAACCCGTCATGTAGTATCTAAACCCGTCATGTAGTATCTAAACCCGTCATGTAGTATCTAATCCCGTCATGTAGTATCTAAACCCGTCATGTAGTATCTAAACCCGTCATGTAGTATCTAAACCCGTCATGTAGTTTCTAAACCCGTCATGTAGTATCTAAACCCGTCATGTAGTATCTAAACCCGTCATGTAGTATCTAAACCCGTCATGTAGTATCTAAACATATCATGTAGTATCTAAACATATAATCTAGTATCTAAACCCGTCATGTAGTATCTAAACCCGTCATTTAGTTTCTAAACCCGTCATCTAGTATCTAAACCCGTCATGTAGTATCTAAACCCGTCATCTAGTATCTAAACCTGTCATGTAGTATCTAAACCCGTCATCTAGTATCTAAACCTGTCATCTAGTATCTAAACCCGTCATCTAGTATCTAAAACTGTCATGTAGTATCTAAACCCGTCATGTAGTATCTAAACCCGTCATGTAGTATCTAAACCCGTCATGTAGTATCTAAACCCGTCATGTAGTATCTAAACCCGTCATGTAGTTTCTAAACCCTTCATCTAGTATCTAAACCTGTCAACTAGTATCTAAACCCGTCATGTAGTATCTAAACCCGTCATGTAGTATCTAAACCCGTCATGTAGTATCTAAACCCGTCATGTAGTATCTAAACCCGTCATCTAGTATCTAAACCCGTCATGTAGTATCTAAACCCGTCATCTAGTATCTAAACCCGTCATGTAGTATCTAAACCCGTCATGTAGTATCTAAACCCGTCATGTAGTATCTAAACCCGTCATCTAGTATCTAAACCCGTCATGTAGTATCTAAACATATCATGTAGTATCTAAACATATAATCTAGTATCTAAACCCGTCATCTAGTATCTAAACCTGTCATGTAGTATCTAAACCCGTCATCTAGTATCTAAACCCGTCATGTAGTATCTAAACCCGTCATCTAGTATCTAAACCCGTCATGTAGTATCTAAACCCGTCATGTAGTATCTAAACCTGTCATCTAGTATCTAAACCTGTCATCTAGTATCTAAACCTGTCATGTAGTATCTAAACCCGTCATGTAGTATCTAAACCCGTCATGTAGTATCTAAACCCGTCATGTAGTATCTAAACCCGTCATCTAGTATCTAAACCCGTCATGTAGTATCTAAACATATCATGTAGTATCTAAACATATAATCTAGTATCTAAACCCGTAATGTTTATCTAAACCCGTCATCTAGTATCTAAACCTGTCATGTAGTATCTAAACCCGTCATGGTGTATCTAAACCCGTCATCTAGTATCTAAACCTGTCATCTAGTATCTAAACCCGTCATGTAGTATTTAAACCCGTCATGTAGTTTCTAAACCCGTCATCTAGTATCTAAACCCGTCATGTAGTATCTAAACCCGTCATGTAGTATCTAAACCCGTCATGTAGTATCTAAACCTGTCATCTAGTTTCTAAACCCGTCATGTAGTATCTAAACCCGTCATGTAGTATCTAAACCCGTCATCTAGTATCTAAACCTGTCATCTAGTATCTAAACCCGTCATGTAGTATCTAAACCCGTCATGTAGCATCTAAACCCTTCATCTAGTATCTAAACCCGTCATGTAGTATCTAAACATATCATGTAGTATCTAAACATATAATCTAGTATCTAAACCCGTCATGTAGTATCTAAACCCGTCATGTAGTATCTAAACTCGTCATGTAGTATCTAAACCCGTCATGTAGTATCTAAACCCGTCATGTAGTTTCTAAACCCGTCATCTAGTATCTAAACCTGTCATCTAGTATCTAAACCCGTCATGTAGTATCTAAACCCGTCATGTAGTATCTAAACCCGTCATGTAGTATCTAAACCCGTCATGTAGTATCTAAACCCGTCATGTAGTATCTAAACCCGTCATGTAGTATCTAAACCCGTCATCTAGTATCTAAACCCGTCATGTAGTATCTAAACCCGTCATGTAGTATCTAAACCCGTCATGTAGTATCTAAACCCGTCATCTAGTATCTAAACCCGTCATGTAGTATCTAAACCCGTCATGTAGTATCTAAACCCGTCATGTAGTATCTAAACCCGTCATCTAGTATCTAAACCCGTCATGTAGTATCTAAACATATCATGTAGTATCTAAACATATAATCTAGTATCTAAACCCGTCATGTAGTATCTAAACCTGTCATCTAGTATCTAAACCCGTCATGTAGTATCTAAACCCGTCATGTAGTATCTAAACCCGTCATGTAGTATCTAAACCCGTCATCTAGTATCTAAACCTGTCATCTAGTATCTAAACCCGTCATCTAGTATCTAAACCTGTCATGTAGTATCTAAACCCGTCATGTAGTATCTAAACCCGTCATCTAGTATCTAAACCTGTCATCTAGTATCTAAACCCGTCATGTAGTATCTAAACCAGTCATCTAGTATCTAAACCTGTCATCTAGTATCTAAACCTGTCATCTAGTATCTAAACCCGTCATGTAGTATCTAAACCCGTCATGTAGTATCTAAACCCGTCATGTAGTATCTAAACCCGTCATCTAGTATCTAAACCTGTCATCTAGTATCTAAACCCGTCATGTAGTATCTAAACCCGTCATGTAGTATCTAAACCCGTCATGTAGATTCTAAACCCGTCATCTAGTATCTAAACCTGTCATGTAGTATCTAAACCCGTCATGTAGTATCTAAACCAGTCATCTAGTATCTAAACCTGTCATCTAGTATCTAACTCTGTCATCTAGTATCTAAACCCGTCATGTAGCATCTAAACCCGTCATGTAGTATCTAAACCCGTCATGTAGTTTCTAAACCCGTCATCTAGTATCTAAACCTGTCATGTAGTATCTAAACCCGTCATGTAGTATCTAAACCCGTCATCTAGTATCTAAACCTGTCATCTAGTATCTAAACCCGTCATGTAGTATCTAAACCCGTCATGTAGCATCTAAACCCTTCATCTAGTATCTAAACCCGTCATGTAGTATCTAAACATATCATGTAGTATCTAAACATATAATCTAGTATCTAAACCCGTCATGTAGTATCTAAACCCGTCATGTAGTATCTAAACTCGTCATGTAGTATCTAAACCCGTCATGTAGTATCTAAACCCGTCATGTAGTTTCTAAACCCGTCATCTAGTATCTAAACCTGTCATCTAGTATCTAAACCCGTCATGTAGTATCTAAACCCGTCATGTAGTATCTAAACCCGTCATGTAGTATCTAAACCCGTCATGTAGTATCTAAACCCGTCATGTAGTATCTAAACCCGTCATGTAGTATCTAAACCCGTCATCTAGTATCTAAACCCGTCATGTAGTATCTAAACCCGTCATGTAGTATCTAAACCCGTCATGTAGTATCTAAACCCGTCATCTAGTATCTAAACCCGTCATGTAGTATCTAAACCCGTCATGTAGTATCTAAACCCGTCATCTAGTATCTAAACCCGTCATCTAGTATCTAAACCCGTCATGTAGTATCTAAACATATCATGTAGTATCTAAACATATAATCTAGTATCTAAACCCGTCATGTAGTATCTAAACCTGTCATCTAGTATCTAAACCCGTCATGTAGTATCTAAACCCGTCATGTAGTATCTAAACCCGTCATCTAGTATCTAAACCTGTCATCTAGTATCTAAACCCGTCATCTAGTATCTAAACCTGTCATGTAGTATCTAAACCCGTCATGTAGTATCTAAACCCGTCATCTAGTATCTAAACCTGTCATCTAGTATCTAAACCCGTCATCTAGTATCGAAACCTGTCATATAGTATCTAAACCCGTCAAATAGTATCTAAACCCGTCATGTAGTATCTAAACCCGTCATGTAGTATCTAAACCCGTCATCTAGTATCTAAACCCGTCATGTAGTTTCTAAACCCGTCATCTAGTAACTAAACCTGTCATCTAGTATCTAAACCCGTCATGTAGTATCTAAACCCGTCATGTAGTATCTAAACCCGTCATGTAGTATCTAAACCCGTCATGTAGTATCTAAACCCGTCATGTAGTATCTAAACCCGTCATGTAGTATCTAAACCCGTCATCTAGTATCTAAACCCGTCATGTAGTATCTAAACCCGTCATGTAGTATCTAAACCCGTCATGTAGTATCTAAACCCGTCATCTAGTATCTAAACCCGTCATGTAGTATCTAAACCCGTCATCTAGTATCTAAACCTGTCATCTAGTATCTAAACCCGTCATGTAGTATCTAAACCCGTCATGTAGTATCTAAACCCGTCATGTAGTATCTAAACCCGTCATGTAGTATCTAAACCCGTCATGTAGTATCTAAACATATCATGTAGTATCTAAACATATAATCTAGTATCTAAACCCGTCATCTAGTATCTAAACCTGTCATGTAGTATCTAAACCCGTCATGTAGTATCTAAACACGTCATCTAGTATCTAAACCTGTCATCTAGTATCTAAACCTGTCATGTAGTATCTAAACCCGTCATGTAGTATCTAAACCCGTCATGTAGTTTCTAAACCCGTCATCTAGTTTCTAAACCTGTCATCTAGTATCTAAACCCGTCATGTAGTATCTAAACCCGTCATGTAGTATCTAAACCCGTCATGTAGTTTCTAAACCCGTCATCTAGTATCTAAACCTGTCATGTAGTATCTAAACCCGTCATGTAGTATCTAAACCCGTCATCTAGTATCTAAACCTGTCATCTAGTATCTAAACCCGTCATGTAGTATCTAAACCCGTCATGTAGCATCTAAACCCTTCATCTAGTATCTAAACCCGTCATGTAGTATCTAAACATATCATGTAGTATCTAAACATATAATCTAGTATCTAAACCCGTCATGTAGTATCTAAACCCGTCATGTAGTATCTAAACTCGTCATGTAGTATCTAAACCCGTCATGTAGTATCTAAACCCGTCATGTAGTATCTAAACCCGTCATCTAGTATCTAAACCCGTCATGTAGTATCTAAACATATCATGTAGTATCTAAACATATAATCTAGTATCTAAACCCGTCATGTAGTATCTAAACCTGTCATCTAGTATCTAAACCCGTCATGTAGTATCTAAACCCGTCATGTAGTATCTAAACCCGTCATGTAGCATCTAAACCCGTCATGTAGTATCTAAACCTGTCATCTAGTATCTAAACCCGTCATCTAGTATCTAAACCTGTCATGTAGTATCTAAACCCGTCATGTAGTATCTAAACCCGTCATCTAGTATCTAAACCTGTCATCTAGTATCTAAACCGTCATGTAGTATCTAAACCCGTCATCTAGTATCGAAACCTGTCATATAGTATCTAAACCCGTCATGTAGTATCTAAACCCGTCATCTAGTATCTAAACCCGTCATGTAGTATCTAAACCCGTCATCTAGTATCTAAACCTGTCATCAATCTAGTATCTAAACCCGTCATGTAGTATCTAAACCCGTCATCTAGTATCTAAACCCGTCATGTAGTATCTAAACATATCATGTAGTATCTAAACATATAATCTAGTATCTAAACCCGTCATCTAGTATCTAAACCTGTCATCTAGTATCGAAACCCGTCATGTAGTATCTAAACCCGTCATGTAGTATCTAAACCCGTCATGTAGTATCTAAACATATCATGTAGTATCTAAACATATAATCTAGTATCTAAACCCGTCATCTAGTATCTAAACCTGTCATCTAGTATCTAAACCTGTCATGTAGTATCTAAACCCGTCATGTAGTATCTAAACCCGTCATCTAGTATCTAAACCTGTCATCTAGTATCTAAACCCGTCATGTAGTATCTAAACCCGTCATCTAGTATCTAAACCTGTCATCTAGTATCTAAACCCGTCATGTAGTATCTAAACCCGTCATGTAGTATCTAAACCCGTCATGTAGATTCTAAACCCGTCATCTAGTATCTAAACCTGTCATGTAGTATCTAAACCCGTCATGTAGTATCTAAACCAGTCATCTAGTATCTAAACCTGTCATCTAGTATCTAAACCTGTCATCTAGTATCTAAACCCGTCATGTAGTATCTAAACCCGTCATGTAGTATCTAAACCCGTCATGTAGTATCTAAACCCGTCATCTAGTATCTAAACCTGTCATCTAGTATCTAAACCCGTCATGTAGTATCTAAACCCGTCATGTAGTATCTAAACCCGTCATGTAGATTCTAAACCCGTCATCTAGTATCTAAACCTGTCATGTAGTATCTAAACCCGTCATGTAGTATCTAAACCAGTCATCTAGTATCTAAACCTGTCATCTAGTATCTAACTCTGTCATCTAGTATCTAAACCCGTCATGTAGCATCTAAACCCGTCATGTAGTATCTAAACCCGTCATGTAGTTTCTAAACCCGTCATCTAGTATCTAAACCTGTCATGTAGTATCTAAACCCGTCATGTAGTATCTAAACCCGTCATCTAGTATCTAAACCTGTCATCTAGTATCTAAACCCGTCATGTAGTATCTAAACCCGTCATGTAGCATCTAAACCCTTCATCTAGTATCTAAACCCGTCATGTAGTATCTAAACATATCATGTAGTATCTAAACATATAATCTAGTATCTAAACCCGTCATGTAGTATCTAAACCCGTCATGTAGTATCTAAACTCGTCATGTAGTATCTAAACCCGTCATGTAGTATCTAAACCCGTCATGTAGTTTCTAAACCCGTCATCTAGTATCTAAACCTGTCATCTAGTATCTAAACCCGTCATGTAGTATCTAAACCCGTCATGTAGTATCTAAACCCGTCATGTAGTATCTAAACCCGTCATGTAGTATCTAAACCCGTCATGTAGTATCTAAACCCGTCATGTAGTATCTAAACCCGTCATCTAGTATCTAAACCCGTCATGTAGTATCTAAACCCGTCATGTAGTATCTAAACCCGTCATGTAGTATCTAAACCCGTCATCTAGTATCTAAACCCGTCATGTAGTATCTAAACCCGTCATGTAGTATCTAAACCCGTCATCTAGTATCTAAACCCGTCATCTAGTATCTAAACCCGTCATGTAGTATCTAAACATATCATGTAGTATCTAAACATATAATCTAGTATCTAAACCCGTCATGTAGTATCTAAACCTGTCATCTAGTATCTAAACCCGTCATGTAGTATCTAAACCCGTCATGTAGTATCTAAACCCGTCATCTAGTATCTAAACCTGTCATCTAGTATCTAAACCCGTCATCTAGTATCTAAACCTGTCATGTAGTATCTAAACCCGTCATGTAGTATCTAAACCCGTCATCTAGTATCTAAACCTGTCATCTAGTATCTAAACCCGTCATCTAGTATCGAAACCTGTCATATAGTATCTAAACCCGTCAAATAGTATCTAAACCCGTCATGTAGTATCTAAACCCGTCATGTAGTATCTAAACCCGTCATCTAGTATCTAAACCCGTCATGTAGTTTCTAAACCCGTCATCTAGTAACTAAACCTGTCATCTAGTATCTAAACCCGTCATGTAGTATCTAAACCCGTCATGTAGTATCTAAACCCGTCATGTAGTATCTAAACCCGTCATGTAGTATCTAAACCCGTCATGTAGTATCTAAACCCGTCATGTAGTATCTAAACCCGTCATCTAGTATCTAAACCCGTCATGTAGTATCTAAACCCGTCATGTAGTATCTAAACCCGTCATGTAGTATCTAAACCCGTCATCTAGTATCTAAACCCGTCATGTAGTATCTAAACCCGTCATCTAGTATCTAAACCTGTCATCTAGTATCTAAACCCGTCATGTAGTATCTAAACCCGTCATGTAGTATCTAAACCCGTCATGTAGTATCTAAACCCGTCATGTAGTATCTAAACCCGTCATGTAGTATCTAAACATATCATGTAGTATCTAAACATATAATCTAGTATCTAAACCCGTCATCTAGTATCTAAACCTGTCATGTAGTATCTAAACCCGTCATGTAGTATCTAAACACGTCATCTAGTATCTAAACCTGTCATCTAGTATCTAAACCTGTCATGTAGTATCTAAACCCGTCATGTAGTATCTAAACCCGTCATGTAGTTTCTAAACCCGTCATCTAGTTTCTAAACCTGTCATCTAGTATCTAAACCCGTCATGTAGTATCTAAACCCGTCATGTAGTATCTAAACCCGCCATTTAGTATCTAAACCCGTCATGTAGTATCTAAACCCGTCATGTAGTATCTAAACCTGTCATCTAGTATCTAAACCCGTCATGTAGTATCTAAACCCGTCATCTTGTATCTAAACATGTCATGTAGTATCTAAACCCGTCATGTAGTATCTAAACCCGTCATCTAGTATCTAAACCTGTCATCTAGTATCTAAACCCGTCATGTAGTATCTAAACCCGTCATCTAGTATCTAAACCCGTCATGTAGTATCTAAACCCGTCATGTAGTTTCTAAACCCGTCATCTAGTATCTAAACCCGTCATGTAGTATCTAAACCCGTCATGTAGTATCTAAACCCGTCATGTAGTATCTAATCCCGTCATGTAGTATCTAAACCCGTCATGTAGTATCTAAACCCGTCATGTAGTATCTAAACCCGTCATGTAGTTTCTAAACCCGTCATGTAGTATCTAAACCCGTCATGTAGTATCTAAACCCGTCATGTAGTATCTAAACCCGTCATGTAGTATCTAAACATATCATGTAGTATCTAAACATATAATCTAGTATCTAAACCCGTCATGTAGTATCTAAACCCGTCATTTAGTTTCTAAACCCGTCATCTAGTATCTAAACCCGTCATGTAGTATCTAAACCCGTCATCTAGTATCTAAACCTGTCATGTAGTATCTAAACCCGTCATCTAGTATCTAAACCTGTCATCTAGTATCTAAACCCGTCATCTAGTATCTAAAACTGTCATGTAGTATCTAAACCCGTCATGTAGTATCTAAACCCGTCATGTAGTATCTAAACCCGTCATGTAGTATCTAAACCCGTCATGTAGTATCTAAACCCGTCATGTAGTTTCTAAACCCTTCATCTAGTATCTAAACCTGTCAACTAGTATCTAAACCCGTCATGTAGTATCTAAACCCGTCATGTAGTATCTAAACCCGTCATGTAGTATCTAAACCCGTCATGTAGTATCTAAACCCGTCATCTAGTATCTAAACCCGTCATGTAGTATCTAAACCCGTCATCTAGTATCTAAACCCGTCATGTAGTATCTAAACCCGTCATGTAGTATCTAAACCCGTCATGTAGTATCTAAACCCGTCATCTAGTATCTAAACCCGTCATGTAGTATCTAAACATATCATGTAGTATCTAAACATATAATCTAGTATCTAAACCCGTCATCTAGTATCTAAACCTGTCATGTAGTATCTAAACCCGTCATCTAGTATCTAAACCCGTCATGTAGTATCTAAACCCGTCATCTAGTATCTAAACCCGTCATGTAGTATCTAAACCCGTCATGTAGTATCTAAACCTGTCATCTAGTATCTAAACCTGTCATCTAGTATCTAAACCTGTCATGTAGTATCTAAACCCGTCATGTAGTATCTAAACCCGTCATGTAGTATCTAAACCCGTCATGTAGTATCTAAACCCGTCATCTAGTATCTAAACCCGTCATGTAGTATCTAAACATATCATGTAGTATCTAAACATATAATCTAGTATCTAAACCCGTAATGTTTATCTAAACCCGTCATCTAGTATCTAAACCTGTCATGTAGTATCTAAACCCGTCATGGTGTATCTAAACCCGTCATCTAGTATCTAAACCTGTCATCTAGTATCTAAACCCGTCATGTAGTATTTAAACCCGTCATGTAGTTTCTAAACCCGTCATCTAGTATCTAAACCCGTCATGTAGTATCTAAACCCGTCATGTAGTATCTAAACCCGTCATGTAGTATCTAAACCTGTCATCTAGTTTCTAAACCCGTCATGTAGTATCTAAACCCGTCATGTAGTATCTAAACCCGTCATCTAGTATCTAAACCTGTCATCTAGTATCTAAACCCGTCATGTAGTATCTAAACCCGTCATGTAGCATCTAAACCCTTCATCTAGTATCTAAACCCGTCATGTAGTATCTAAACATATCATGTAGTATCTAAACATATAATCTAGTATCTAAACCCGTCATGTAGTATCTAAACCCGTCATGTAGTATCTAAACTCGTCATGTAGTATCTAAACCCGTCATGTAGTATCTAAACCCGTCATGTAGTTTCTAAACCCGTCATCTAGTATCTAAACCTGTCATCTAGTATCTAAACCCGTCATGTAGTATCTAAACCCGTCATGTAGTATCTAAACCCGTCATGTAGTATCTAAACCCGTCATGTAGTATCTAAACCCGTCATGTAGTATCTAAACCCGTCATGTAGTATCTAAACCCGTCATCTAGTATCTAAACCCGTCATGTAGTATCTAAACCCGTCATGTAGTATCTAAACCCGTCATGTAGTATCTAAACCCGTCATCTAGTATCTAAACCCGTCATGTAGTATCTAAACCCGTCATGTAGTATCTAAACCCGTCATGTAGTATCTAAACCCGTCATCTAGTATCTAAACCCGTCATGTAGTATCTAAACATATCATGTAGTATCTAAACATATAATCTAGTATCTAAACCCGTCATGTAGTATCTAAACCTGTCATCTAGTATCTAAACCCGTCATGTAGTATCTAAACCCGTCATGTAGTATCTAAACCCGTCATGTAGTATCTAAACCCGTCATCTAGTATCTAAACCTGTCATCTAGTATCTAAACCCGTCATCTAGTATCTAAACCTGTCATGTAGTATCTAAACCCGTCATGTAGTATCTAAACCCGTCATCTAGTATCTAAACCTGTCATCTAGTATCTAAACCCGTCATCTAGTATCGAAACCTGTCATATAGTATCTAAACCCGTCAAATAGTATCTAAACCCGTCATGTAGTATCTAAACCCGTCATGTAGTATCTAAACCCGTCATCTAGTATCTAAACCCGTCATGTAGTTTCTAAACCCGTCATCTAGTAACTAAACCTGTCATCTAGTATCTAAACCCGTCATGTAGTATCTAAACCCGTCATGTAGTATCTAAACCCGTCATGTAGTATCTAAACCCGTCATGTAGTATCTAAACCCGTCATGTAGTATCTAAACCCGTCATCTAGTATCTAAACCCGTCATGTAGTATCTAAACCCGTCATGTAGTATCTAAACCCGTCATGTAGTATCTAAACCCGTCATCTAGTATCTAAACCCGTCATGTAGTATCTAAACCCGTCATGTAGTATCTAAACCCGTCATGTAGTATCTAAACCCGTCATGTAGTTTCTAAACCCGTCATCTAGTATCTAAACCTGTCATCTAGTATCTAAACCCGTCATGTAGTATCTAAACCCGTCATGTAGTATCTAAACCCGTCATGTAGTATCTAAACCCGTCATGTAGTATCTAAACCCGTCATGTAGTTTCTAAACCCGTCATGTAGTATCTAAACCCGTCATCTAGTATCTAAACCCGTCATCTAGTATCTAAACCCGTCATGTAGTATCTAAACCCGTCATGTAGTATCTAAACCCGTCATGTAGTATCTAAACCTGTCATGTAGTATCTAAACCCGTCATGTAGTATCTAAACACGTCATCTAGTATCTAAACCTGTCATCTAGTATCTAAACCTGTCATGTAGTATCTAAACCCGTCATGTAGTATCTAAACCCGTCATGTAGTTTCTAAACCCGTCATCTAGTTTCTAAACCCGTCATCTAGTATCTAAACCCGTCATGTAGTATCTAAACCCGTCATGTAGTATCTAAACCCGTCATTTAGTATCTAAACCCGTCATGTAGTATCTAAACCCGTCATGTAGTATCTAAACCCGTCATCTAGTATCTAAACCCGTCATGTAGTATCTAAACCCGTCATCTTGTATCTAAACATGTCATGTAGTATCTAAACCCGTCATGTAGTATCTAAACCCGTCATCTAGTATCTAAACCTGTCATCTAGTATCTAAACCCGTCATGTAGTATCTAAACCCGTCATGTAGTATCTAAACCCGTCATGTAGTATCTAAACCCGTCATCTAGTATCTAAACCCGTCATGTAGTATCTAAACCCGTCATGTAGTATCTAAACCCGTCATGTAGTATCTAAACCCGTCATGTAGTTTCTAAACCCGTCATCTAGTATCTAAACCTGTCATCTAGTATCTAAACCCGTCATGTAGTATCTAAACCCGTCATGTAGTATCTAAACCCGTCATGTAGTATCTAAACCCGTCATGTAGTATCTAAACCCGTCATGTAGTTTCTAAACCCGTCATGTAGTATCTAAACCCGTCATCTAGTATCTAAACCTGTCATCTAGTATCTAAACCCGTCATGTAGTATCTAAACCTGTCATGTAGTATCTAAACCCGTCATGTAGTATCTAAACCTGTCATGTAGTATCTAAACCCGTCATGTAGTATCTAAACACGTCATCTAGTATCTAAACCTGTCATCTAGTATCTAAACCTGTCATGTAGTATCTAAACCTGTCATCTAGTATCTAAACCCGTCATGTAGTATCTAAACCCGTCATCTTGTATCTAAACATGTCATGTAGTATCTAAACCCGTCATGTAGTATCTAAACCCGTCATCTAGTATCTAAACCTGTCATCTAGTATCTAAACCCGTCATGTAGTATCTAAACCCGTCATCTAGTATCTAAACCCGTCATGTAGTATCTAAACCCGTCATGTAGTTTCTAAACCCGTCATCTAGTATCTAAACCCGTCATGTAGTATCTAAACCCGTCATGTAGTATCTAAACCCGTCATGTAGTATCTAATCCCGTCATGTAGTATCTAAACCCGTCATGTAGTATCTAAACCCGTCATGTAGTATCTAAACCCGTCATGTAGTTTCTAAACCCGTCATGTAGTATCTAAACCCGTCATGTAGTATCTAAACCCGTCATGTAGTATCTAAACATATCATGTAGTATCTAAACATATAATCTAGTATCTAAACCCGTCATGTAGTATCTAAACCCGTCATTTAGTTTCTAAACCCGTCATCTAGTATCTAAACCCGTCATGTAGTATCTAAACCCGTCATCTAGTATCTAAACCTGTCATGTAGTATCTAAACCCGTCATCTAGTATCTAAACCTGTCATCTAGTATCTAAACCCGTCATCTAGTATCTAAAACTGTCATGTAGTATCTAAACCCGTCATGTAGTATCTAAACCCGTCATGTAGTATCTAAACCCGTCATGTAGTATCTAAACCCGTCATGTAGTATCTAAACCCGTCATGTAGTTTCTAAACCCTTCATCTAGTATCTAAACCTGTCAACTAGTATCTAAACCCGTCATGTAGTATCTAAACCCGTCATGTAGTATCTAAACCCGTCATGTAGTATCTAAACCCGTCATGTAGTATCTAAACCCGTCATGTAGTATCTAAACCCGTCATGTAGTATCTAAACCCGTCATCTAGTATCTAAACCCGTCATGTAGTATCTAAACCCGTCATGTAGTATCTAAACCCGTCATGTAGTATCTAAACCCGTCATCTAGTATCTAAACCCGTCATGTAGTATCTAAACATATCATGTAGTATCTAAACATATAATCTAGTATCTAAACCCGTCATCTAGTATCTAAACCTGTCATGTAGTATCTAAACCCGTCATCTAGTATCTAAACCCGTCATGTAGTATCTAAACCCGTCATCTAGTATCTAAACCCGTCATG
Organism: Salvelinus fontinalis; assembly: GCF_029448725.1. NCBI lineage: Eukaryota > Metazoa > Chordata > Actinopteri > Salmoniformes > Salmonidae > Salvelinus > Salvelinus fontinalis. The sequence goes on along the minus strand of NW_026600589.1, from coordinate 37,510 downwards.
TAGTATCTAAACCCGTCATGTAGTATCTAAACCTGTCATCTAGTATCTAAACCTGTCATCTAGTATCTAAACCTGTCATGTAGTTTCTAAACCCGTCATGTAGTATCTAAACCCGTCATGTAGTATCTAAACCCGTCATGTAGTATCTAAACCCGTCATCTAGTATCTAAACCCGTCATGTAGTATCTAAACATATCATGTAGTATCTAAACATATAATCTAGTATCTAAACCCGTAATGTTTATCTAAACCCGTCATCTAGTATCTAAACCTGTCATGTAGTATCTAAACCCGTCATGGTGTATCTAAACCCGTCATCTAGTATCTAAACCTGTCATCTAGTATCTAAACCCGTCATGTAGTATTTAAACCCGTCATGTAGTTTCTAAACCCGTCATCTAGTATCTAAACCCGTCATGTAGTATCTAAACCCGTCATGTAGTATCTAAACCCGTCATGTAGTATCTAAACCTGTCATCTAGTTTCTAAACCCGTCATGTAGTATCTAAACCCGTCATGTAGTATCTAAACCCGTCATGTAGTATCTAAACCCGTCATCTAGTATCTAAACCTGTCATCTAGTATCTAAACCTGTCATGTAGTATCTAAACCCGTCATGTAATATCTAAACCCGTCATGTAGTATCTAAACCCGTCATGTAGTTTCTAAACCCGTCGTCTAGTATCTAAACCCGTCATGTAGTATCTAAACCCGTCATCTAGTATCTAAACCCGTCATCTAGTATCTAAACCTGTCATCTAGTATCTAAACCCGTCATGTAGTATATAAACCCGTCATGTAGTTTCTAAACCCGTCATCTAGTATCTAAACCTGTCATCTAGTATCTAAACCCGTCATGTAGTATCTAAACCCGTCATCTAGTATCTAAACCTGTCATCTAGTATCTAAACCCGTCATGTAGTATCTAAACCCGTCATGTAGTATCTAAACATATCATGTAGTATCTAAACATATAATCTAGTATCTACACCCGTCATGTAGTATCTAAACCTGTCATGTAGTATCTAAACCCGTCATGTAGTATCTAAACCCGTCATGTAGTTTCTAAACCCGTCATCTAGTATCTAAACCTGTCATCTAGTATCTAAACCCGTCATGTAGTATCTAAACCCGTCATTTAGTATCTAAACCCGTCATGTAGTATCTAAACCCGTCATGTAGTATCTAAACCTGTCATCTAGTTTCTAAACCCGTCATGTAGTATCTAAACCCGTCATGTAGTATCTAAACCCGTCATCTAGTATCTAAACCTGTCATCTAGTATCTAAACCCGTCATGTAGTATCTAAACCCGTCATGTAGCATCTAAACCCTTCATCTAGTATCTAAACCCGTCATGTAGTATCTAAACATATCATGTAGTATCTAAACATATAATCTAGTATCTAAACCCGTCATGTAGTATCTAAACCCGTCATGTAGTATCTAAACTCGTCATGTAGTATCTAAACCCGTCATGTAGTATCTAAACCCGTCATGTAGTTTCTAAACCCGTCATCTAGTATCTAAACCTGTCATCTAGTATCTAAACCCGTCATGTAGTATCTAAACCCGTCATGTAGTATCTAAACCCGTCATGTAGTATCTAAACCCGTCATGTAGTATCTAAACCCGTCATGTAGTATCTAAACCCGTCATGTAGTATCTAAACCCGTCATCTAGTATCTAAACCCGTCATGTAGTATCTAAACCCGTCATGTAGTATCTAAACCCGTCATGTAGTATCTAAACCCGTCATCTAGTATCTAAACCCGTCATGTAGTATCTAAACCCGTCATGTAGTATCTAAACCCGTCATGTAGTATCTAAACCCGTCATCTAGTATCTAAACCCGTCATGTAGTATCTAAACATATCATGTAGTATCTAAACATATAATCTAGTATCTAAACCCGTCATGTAGTATCTAAACCTGTCATCTAGTATCTAAACCCGTCATGTAGTATCTAAACCCGTCATGTAGTATCTAAACCCGTCATGTAGTATCTAAACCCGTCATCTAGTATCTAAACCTGTCATCTAGTATCTAAACCCGTCATCTAGTATCTAAACCTGTCATGTAGTATCTAAACCCGTCATGTAGTATCTAAACCCGTCATCTAGTATCTAAACCTGTCATCTAGTATCTAAACCCGTCATCTAGTATCGAAACCTGTCATATAGTATCTAAACCCGTCAAATAGTATCTAAACCCGTCATGTAGTATCTAAACCCGTCATGTAGTATCTAAACCCGTCATCTAGTATCTAAACCCGTCATGTAGTTTCTAAACCCGTCATCTAGTAACTAAACCTGTCATCTAGTATCTAAACCCGTCATGTAGTATCTAAACCCGTCATGTAGTATCTAAACCCGTCATGTAGTATCTAAACCCGTCATGTAGTATCTAAACCCGTCATGTAGTATCTAAACCCGTCATCTAGTATCTAAACCCGTCATGTAGTATCTAAACCCGTCATGTAGTATCTAAACCCGTCATGTAGTATCTAAACCCGTCATCTAGTATCTAAACCCGTCATGTAGTATCTAAACCCGTCATGTAGTATCTAAACCCGTCATGTAGTATCTAAACCCGTCATGTAGTTTCTAAACCCGTCATCTAGTATCTAAACCTGTCATCTAGTATCTAAACCCGTCATGTAGTATCTAAACCCGTCATGTAGTATCTAAACCCGTCATGTAGTATCTAAACCCGTCATGTAGTATCTAAACCCGTCATGTAGTTTCTAAACCCGTCATGTAGTATCTAAACCCGTCATCTAGTATCTAAACCCGTCATCTAGTATCTAAACCCGTCATGTAGTATCTAAACCCGTCATGTAGTATCTAAACCCGTCATGTAGTATCTAAACCTGTCATGTAGTATCTAAACCCGTCATGTAGTATCTAAACACGTCATCTAGTATCTAAACCTGTCATCTAGTATCTAAACCTGTCATGTAGTATCTAAACCCGTCATGTAGTATCTAAACCCGTCATGTAGTTTCTAAACCCGTCATCTAGTTTCTAAACCCGTCATCTAGTATCTAAACCCGTCATGTAGTATCTAAACCCGTCATGTAGTATCTAAACCCGTCATTTAGTATCTAAACCCGTCATGTAGTATCTAAACCCGTCATGTAGTATCTAAACCCGTCATCTAGTATCTAAACCCGTCATGTAGTATCTAAACCCGTCATCTTGTATCTAAACATGTCATGTAGTATCTAAACCCGTCATGTAGTATCTAAACCCGTCATCTAGTATCTAAACCTGTCATCTAGTATCTAAACCCGTCATGTAGTATCTAAACCCGTCATGTAGTATCTAAACCCGTCATGTAGTATCTAAACCCGTCATCTAGTATCTAAACCCGTCATGTAGTATCTAAACCCGTCATGTAGTATCTAAACCCGTCATGTAGTATCTAAACCCGTCATGTAGTTTCTAAACCCGTCATCTAGTATCTAAACCTGTCATCTAGTATCTAAACCCGTCATGTAGTATCTAAACCCGTCATGTAGTATCTAAACCCGTCATGTAGTATCTAAACCCGTCATGTAGTATCTAAACCCGTCATGTAGTTTCTAAACCCGTCATGTAGTATCTAAACCCGTCATCTAGTATCTAAACCTGTCATCTAGTATCTAAACCCGTCATGTAGTATCTAAACCTGTCATGTAGTATCTAAACCCGTCATGTAGTATCTAAACCTGTCATGTAGTATCTAAACCCGTCATGTAGTATCTAAACACGTCATCTAGTATCTAAACCTGTCATCTAGTATCTAAACCTGTCATGTAGTATCTAAACCTGTCATCTAGTATCTAAACCCGTCATGTAGTATCTAAACCCGTCATCTTGTATCTAAACATGTCATGTAGTATCTAAACCCGTCATGTAGTATCTAAACCCGTCATCTAGTATCTAAACCTGTCATCTAGTATCTAAACCCGTCATGTAGTATCTAAACCCGTCATCTAGTATCTAAACCCGTCATGTAGTATCTAAACCCGTCATGTAGTTTCTAAACCCGTCATCTAGTATCTAAACCCGTCATGTAGTATCTAAACCCGTCATGTAGTATCTAAACCCGTCATGTAGTATCTAATCCCGTCATGTAGTATCTAAACCCGTCATGTAGTATCTAAACCCGTCATGTAGTATCTAAACCCGTCATGTAGTTTCTAAACCCGTCATGTAGTATCTAAACCCGTCATGTAGTATCTAAACCCGTCATGTAGTATCTAAACATATCATGTAGTATCTAAACATATAATCTAGTATCTAAACCCGTCATGTAGTATCTAAACCCGTCATTTAGTTTCTAAACCCGTCATCTAGTATCTAAACCCGTCATGTAGTATCTAAACCCGTCATCTAGTATCTAAACCTGTCATGTAGTATCTAAACCCGTCATCTAGTATCTAAACCTGTCATCTAGTATCTAAACCCGTCATTTAGTTTCTAAACCCGTCATCTAGTATCTAAACCCGTCATGTAGTATCTAAACCCGTCATCTAGTATCTAAACCTGTCATGTAGTATCTAAACCCGTCATCTAGTATCTAAACCTGTCATCTAGTATCTAAACCCGTCATCTAGTATCTAAAACTGTCATGTAGTATCTAAACCCGTCATGTAGTATCTAAACCCGTCATGTAGTATCTAAACCCGTCATGTAGTATCTAAACCCGTCATGTAGTATCTAAACCCGTCATGTAGTTTCTAAACCCTTCATCTAGTATCTAAACCTGTCAACTAGTATCTAAACCCGTCATGTAGTATCTAAACCCGTCATGTAGTATCTAAACCCGTCATGTAGTATCTAAACCCGTCATGTAGTATCTAAACCCGTCATGTAGTATCTAAACCCGTCATGTAGTATCTAAACCCGTCATCTAGTATCTAAACCCGTCATGTAGTATCTAAACCCGTCATGTAGTATCTAAACCCGTCATGTAGTATCTAAACCCGTCATCTAGTATCTAAACCCGTCATGTAGTATCTAAACATATCATGTAGTATCTAAACATATAATCTAGTATCTAAACCCGTCATCTAGTATCTAAACCTGTCATGTAGTATCTAAACCCGTCATCTAGTATCTAAACCCGTCATGTAGTATCTAAACCCGTCATCTAGTATCTAAACCCGTCATGTAGTATCTAAACCCGTCATGTAGTATCTAAACCTGTCATCTAGTATCTAAACCTGTCATCTAGTATCTAAACCTGTCATGTAGTATCTAAACCCGTCATGTAGTATCTAAACCCGTCATGTAGTATCTAAACCCGTCATGTAGTATCTAAACCCGTCATCTAGTATCTAAACCCGTCATGTAGTATCTAAACATATCATGTAGTATCTAAACATATAATCTAGTATCTAAACCCGTAATGTTTATCTAAACCCGTCATCTAGTATCTAAACCTGTCATGTAGTATCTAAACCCGTCATGGTGTATCTAAACCCGTCATCTAGTATCTAAACCTGTCATCTAGTATCTAAACCCGTCATGTAGTATTTAAACCCGTCATGTAGTTTCTAAACCCGTCATCTAGTATCTAAACCCGTCATGTAGTATCTAAACCCGTCATGTAGTATCTAAACCCGTCATGTAGTATCTAAACCTGTCATCTAGTTTCTAAACCCGTCATGTAGTATCTAAACCCGTCATGTAGTATCTAAACCCGTCATGTAGTATCTAAACCCGTCATCTAGTATCTAAACCTGTCATCTAGTATCTAAACCTGTCATGTAGTATCTAAACCCGTCATGTAATATCTAAACCCGTCATGTAGTATCTAAACCCGTCATGTAGTTTCTAAACCCGTCGTCTAGTATCTAAACCCGTCATGTAGTATCTAAACCCGTCATCTAGTATCTAAACCCGTCATCTAGTATCTAAACCTGTCATCTAGTATCTAAACCCGTCATGTAGTATATAAACCCGTCATGTAGTTTCTAAACCCGTCATCTAGTATCTAAACCTGTCATCTAGTATCTAAACCCGTCATGTAGTATCTAAACCCGTCATCTAGTATCTAAACCTGTCATCTAGTATCTAAACCCGTCATGTAGTATCTAAACCCGTCATGTAGTATCTAAACATATCATGTAGTATCTAAACATATAATCTAGTATCTACACCCGTCATGTAGTATCTAAACCTGTCATGTAGTATCTAAACCCGTCATGTAGTATCTAAACCCGTCATGTAGTTTCTAAACCCGTCATCTAGTATCTAAACCTGTCATCTAGTATCTAAACCCGTCATGTAGTATCTAAACCCGTCATTTAGTATCTAAACCCGTCATGTAGTATCTAAACCCGTCATGTAGTATCTAAACCTGTCATCTAGTATCTAAACCCGTCATGTAGTATCTAAACCCGTCATCTAGTATCTAAACCTGTCATGTAGTATCTAAACCCGTCATGTAGTATCTAAACCCGTCATCTAGTATCTAAACCTGTCATCTAGTATCTAAACCCGTCATGTAGTATCTAAACCCGTCATCTAGTATCTAAACCCGTCATGTAGTATCTAAACCCGTCATGTAGTTTCTAAACCCGTCATCTAGTATCTAAACCTGTCATCTAGTATCTAAACCTGTCATGTAGTATCTAAACCCGTCATGTAGTATCTAAACCCGTCATGTAGTTTCTAAACCCGTCATCTAGTATCTAAACCTGCCATCTAGTATCTAAACCCGTCATGTAGTATCTAAACCCGTCATGTAGTATCTAAACCCGTCATGTAGTATCTAAACCAGTCATGTAGTATCTAAACCCGTCATGTAGTATCTAAACCCGTCATGTAGTATCTAAACCCGTCATCTAGTATCTAAACCCGTCATGTAGTATCTAAACCCGTCATGTAGTATCTAAACCCGTCATGTAGTATCTAAACCCGTCATGTAGTATCTAAACCCGTCATCTAGTATCTAAACCCGTCATGTAGTATCTAAACACATCATGTAGTATCTAAACATATAATCTAGTATCTAAACCCGTCATCTAGTATCTAAACCTGTCATCTAGTATCTAAACCTGTCATGTAGTATCTAAACCCGTCATGTAGTATCTAAACCCGTCATGTAGTATCTAAACCCGTCATCTAGTATCTAAACCTGTCATCTAGTATCTAAACCTGTCATGTAGTATCTAAACCCGTCATGTAGTATCTAAACCCGTCATGTAGTATCTAAACCCGTCATCTAGTATCTAAACCCGTCATCTAGTATCTAAACCCGTCATGTAGTATCTAAACCCGTCATGTAGTATCTAAACCCGTCATTTAGTATCTAAACCCGTCATGTAGTATCTAAACCCGTCATGTAGTATCTAAACCCGTCATCTAGTATCTAAACCCGTCATATAGTATCTAAACCCGTCATCTAGTATCTAAACCCGTCATGTAGTATCTAAACCCGTCATGTAGTATCTAAACCCGTCATCTAGTATCTAAACCCGTCATCTAGTATCTAAACCCGTCATGTAGTATCTAAACCCGTCATCTAGTATCTAAACCCGTCATGTAGTATCTAAACCCGTCATGTAGTATCTAAACCCGTCATCTAGTATCTAAACCCGTCATGTAGTATCTAAACCCGTCATGTAGTATCTAAACCCGTCATGTAGTATCTAAACCCGTCATGTAGTATCTAAACCCGTCATGTAGTATCTAAACCCGTCATGTAGTATCTAAACCCGTCATGTAGTATCTAAACCCGTCATGTAGTATCTAAACCCGTCATGTAGTATCTAAACCCGTCATCTAGTATCTAAACCCGTCATGTAGTATCTAAACCCGTCATGTAGTATCTAAACCCGTCATGTAGTATCTAAACCCGTCATCTAGTATCTAAACCCGTCATCTAGTATCTAAACCCGTCATGTAGTATCTAAACCCGTCATCTAGTATCTAAACCCGTCATGTAGTATCTAAACCCGTCATGTAGTATCTAAACCCGTCATGTAGTATCTAAACCCGTCATGTAGTATCTAAACCCGTCATGTAGTATCTAAACCCGTCATGTAGTATCTAAACCCGTCATCTAGTATCTAAACCCGTCATCTAGTATCTAAACCCGTCATGTAGTATCTAAACCCGTCATGTAGTATCTAAACCCGTCATGTAGTATCTAAACCCGTCATGTAGTATCTAAACCCGTCATGTAGTATCTAAACCCGTCATCTAGTATCTAAACCCGTCATCTAGTATCTAAACCCGTCATGTAGTATCTAAACCCGTCATGTAGTATCTAAACCCGTCATGTAGTATCTAAACCCGTCATCTAGTATCTAAACCCGTCATCTAGTATCTAAACCCGTCATGTAGTATCTAAACCCGTCATGTAGTATCTAAACCCGTCATTTAGTATCTAAACCCGTCATGTAGTATCTAAACCCGTCATGTAGTATCTAAACCCGTCATCTAGTATCTAAACCCGTCATGTAGTATCTAAACCCGTCATCTAGTATCTAAACCCGTCATGTAGTATCTAAACCCGTCATGTAGTATCTAAACCCGTCATGTAGTATCTAAACCCGTCATCTAGTATCTAAACCCGTCATGTAGTATCTAAACCCGTCATGTAGTATCTAAACCCGTCATGTAGTATCTAAACCCGTCATGTAGTATCTAAACCCGTCATCTAGTATCTAAACCCGTCATGTAGTATCTAAACCCGTCATGTAGTATCTAAACCCGTCATGTAGTATCTAAACCCGTCATGTAGTATCTAAACCCGTCATGTAGTATCTAAACCCGTCATGTAGTATCTAAACCCGTCATGTAGTATCTAAACCCGTCATGTAGTATCTAAACCCGTCATGTAGTATCTAAACCCGTCATGTAGTATCTAAACCCGTCATGTAGTATCTAAACCCGTCATGTAGTATCTAAACCCGTCATCTAGTATCTAAACCCGTCATGTAGTATCTAAACCCGTCATGTAGTATCTAAACCCGTCATCTAGTATCTAAACCCGTCATGTAGTATCTAAACCCGTCATGTAGTATCTAAACCCGTCATGTAGTATCTAAACCCGTCATCTAGTATCTAAACCCGTCATCTAGTATCTAAACCCGTCATCTAGTATCTAAACCCGTCATGTAGTATCTAAACCCGTCATGTAGTATCTAAACCCGTCATGTAGTATCTAAACCCGTCATGTAGTATCTAAACCCGTCATGTAGTATCTAAACCCGTCATGTAGTATCTAAACCCGTCATCTAGTATCTAAACCCGTCATCTAGTATCTAAACCCGTCATGTAGTATCTAAACCCGTCATGTAGTATCTAAACCCGTCATGTAGTATCTAAACCCGTCATGTAGTATCTAAACCCGTCATGTAGTATCTAAACCCGTCATGTAGTATCTAAACCCGTCATCTAGTATCTAAACCCGTCATGTAGTATCTAAACCCGTCATGTAGTATCTAAACCCGTCATGTAGTATCTAAACCCGTCATCTAGTATCTAAACCCGTCATGTAGTATCTAAACCCGTCATGTAGTATCTAAACCCGTCATCTAGTATCTAAACCCGTCATCTAGTATCTAAACCCGTCATGTAGTATCTAAACCCGTCATCTAGTATCTAAACCCGTCATGTAGTATCTAAACCCGTCATGTAGTATCTAAACCCGTCATGTAGTATCTAAACCCGTCATCTAGTATCTAAACCCGTCATGTAGTATCTAAACCCGTCATCTAGTATCTAAACCCGTCATGTAGTATCTAAACCCGTCATGTAGTATCTAAACCCGTCATCTAGTATCTAAACCCGTCATCTAGTATCTAAACCCGTCATGTAGTATCTAAACCCGTCATGTAGTATCTAAACCCGTCATCTAGTATCTAAACCCGTCATGTAGTATCTAAACCCGTCATGTAGTATCTAAACCCGTCATGTAGTATCTAAACCCGTCATCTAGTATCTAAACCCGTCATGTAGTATCTAAACCCGTCATGTAGTATCTAAACCCGTCATGTAGTATCTAAACCCGTCATCTAGTATCTAAACCCGTCATCTAGTATCTAAACCCGTCATGTAGTATCTAAACCCGTCATGTAGTATCTAAACCCGTCATGTAGTATCTAAACCCGTCATGTAGTATCTAAACCCGTCATCTAGTATCTAAACCCGTCATGTAGTATCTAAACCCGTCATCTAGTATCTAAACCCGTCATCTAGTATCTAAACCCGTCATCTAGTATCTAAACCCGTCATGTAGTATCTAAACCCGTCATGTAGTATCTAAACCCGTCATCTAGTATCTAAACCCGTCATGTAGTATCTAAACCCGTCATCTAGTATCTAAACCCGTCATCTAGTATCTAAACCCGTCATGTAGTATCTAAACCCGTCATGTAGTATCTAAACCCGTCATGTAGTATCTAAACCCGTCATCTAGTATCTAAACCCGTCATGTAGTATCTAAACCCGTCATGTAGTATCTAAACCCGTCATGTAGTATCTAAACCCGTCATGTAGTATCTAAACCCGTCATCTAGTATCTAAACCCGTCATCTAGTATCTAAACCCGTCATGTAGTATCTAAACCCGTCATGTAGTATCTAAACCCGTCATTAGTATCTAAACCCGTCATGTAGTATCTAAACCCGTCATGTAGTATCTAAACCCGTCATCTAGTATCTAAACCCGTCATGTAGTATCTAAACCCGTCATCTAGTATCTAAACCCGTCATGTAGTATCTAAACCCGTCATGTAGTATCTAAACCCGTCATCTAGTATCTAAACCCGTCATCTAGTATCTAAACCCGTCATGTAGTATCTAAACCCGTCATCTAGTATCTAAACCCGTCATGTAGTATCTAAACCCGTCATGTAGTATCTAAACCCGTCATCTAGTATCTAAACCCGTCATGTAGTATCTAAACCCGTCATTTAGTATCTAAACCCGTCATGTAGTATCTAAACCCGTCATGTAGTATCTAAACCCGTCATGTAGTATCTAAACCCGTCATGTAGTATCTAAACCCGTCATGTAGTATCTAAACCCGTCATGTAGTATCTAAACCCGTCATCTAGTATCTAAACCCGTCATCTAGTATCTAAACCCGTCATGTAGTATCTAAACCCGTCATGTAGTATCTAAACCCGTCATGTAGTATCTAAACCCGTCATCTAGTATCTAAACCCGTCATCTAGTATCTAAACCCGTCATGTAGTATCTAAACCCGTCATGTAGTATCTAAACCCGTCATGTAGTATCTAAACCCGTCATGTAGTATCTAAACCCGTCATGTAGTATCTAAACCCGTCATGTAGTATCTAAACCCGTCATCTAGTATCTAAACCCGTCATGTAGTATCTAAACCCGTCATGTAGTATCTAAACCCGTCATGTAGTATCTAAACCCGTCATGTAGTATCTAAACCCGTCATCTAGTATCTAAACCCGTCATGTAGTATCTAAACCCGTCATGTAGTATCTAAACCCGTCATCTAGTATCTAAACCCGTCATCTAGTATCTAAACCCGTCATCTAGTATCTAAACCCGTCATGTAGTATCTAAACCCGTCATGTAGTATCTAAACCCGTCATGTAGTATCTAAACCCGTCATCTAGTATCTAAACCCGTCATGTAGTATCTAAACCCGTCATGTAGTATCTAAACCCGTCATGTAGTATCTAAACCCGTCATGTAGTATCTAAACCCGTCATCTAGTATCTAAACCCGTCATCTAGTATCTAAACCCGTCATGTAGTATCTAAACCCGTCATGTAGTATCTAAACCCGTCATGTAGTATCTAAACCCGTCATGTAGTATCTAAACCCGTCATGTAGTATCTAAACCCGTCATGTAGTATCTAAACCCGTCATGTAGTATCTAAACCCGTCATGTAGTATCTAAACCCGTCATGTAGTATCTAAACCCGTCATGTAGTATCTAAACCCGTCATGTAGTATCTAAACCCGTCATCTAGTATCTAAACCCGTCATGTAGTATCTAAACCCGTCATCTAGTATCTAAACCCGTCATGTAGTATCTAAACCCGTCATGTAGTATCTAAACCCGTCATGTAGTATCTAAACCCGTCATGTAGTATCTAAACCCGTCATGTAGTATCTAAACCCGTCATGTAGTATCTAAACCCGTCATGTAGTATCTAAACCCGTCATGTAGTATCTAAACCCGTCATGTAGTATCTAAACCCGTCATGTAGTATCTAAACCCGTCATGTAGTATCTAAACCCGTCATGTAGTATCTAAACCCGTCATCTAGTATCTAAACCCGTCATGTAGTATCTAAACCCGTCATGTAGTATCTAAACCCGTCATGTAGTATCTAAACCCGTCATGTAGTATCTAAACCCGTCATCTAGTATCTAAACCCGTCATGTAGTATCTAAACCCGTCATGTAGTATCTAAACCCGTCATGTAGTATCTAAACCCGTCATGTAGTATCTAAACCCGTCATGTAGTATCTAAACCCGTCATGTAGTATCTAAACCCGTCATCTAGTATCTAAACCCGTCATGTAGTATCTAAACCCGTCATGTAGTATCTAAACCCGTCATTAGTATCTAAACCCGTCATCTAGTATCTAAACCCGTCATGTAGTATCTAAACCCGTCATGTAGTATCTAAACCCGTCATCTAGTATCTAAACCCGTCATGTAGTATCTAAACCCGTCATGTAGTATCTAAACCCGTCATGTAGTATCTAAACCCGTCATGTAGTATCTAAACCCGTCATCTAGTATCTAAACCCGTCATCTAGTATCTAAACCCGTCATGTAGTATCTAAACCCGTCATCTAGTATCTAAACCCGTCATGTAGTATCTAAACCCGTCATGTAGTATCTAAACCCGTCATCTAGTATCTAAACCCGTCATGTAGTATCTAAACCCGTCATGTAGTATCTAAACCCGTCATGTAGTATCTAAACCCGTCATCTAGTATCTAAACCCGTCATCTAGTATCTAAACCCGTCATGTAGTATCTAAACCCGTCATGTAGTATCTAAACCCGTCATGTAGTATCTAAACCCGTCATCTAGTATCTAAACCCGTCATCTAGTATCTAAACCCGTCATGTAGTATCTAAACCCGTCATGTAGTATCTAAACCCGTCATGTAGTATCTAAACCCGTCATCTAGTATCTAAACCCGTCATCTAGTATCTAAACCCGTCATGTAGTATCTAAACCCGTCATGTAGTATCTAAACCCGTCATGTAGTATCTAAACCCGTCATCTAGTATCTAAACCCGTCATCTAGTATCTAAACCCGTCATGTAGTATCTAAACCCGTCATGTAGTATCTAAACCCGTCATGTAGTATCTAAACCCGTCATCTAGTATCTAAACCCGTCATGTAGTATCTAAACCCGTCATGTAGTATCTAAACCCGTCATGTAGTATCTAAACCCGTCATGTAGTATCTAAACCCGTCATGTAGTATCTAAACCCGTCATGTAGTATCTAAACCCGTCATGTAGTATCTAAACCCGTCATCTAGTATCTAAACCCGTCATGTAGTATCTAAACCCGTCATGTAGTATCTAAACCCGTCATGTAGTATCTAAACCCGTCATGTAGTATCTAAACCCGTCATGTAGTATCTAAACCCGTCATGTAGTATCTAAACCCGTCATGTAGTATCTAAACCCGTCATCTAGTATCTAAACCCGTCATGTAGTATCTAAACCCGTCATCTAGTATCTAAACCCGTCATGTAGTATCTAAACCCGTCATGTAGTATCTAAACCCGTCATGTAGTATCTAAACCCGTCATCTAGTATCTAAACCCGTCATCTAGTATCTAAACCCGTCATGTAGTATCTAAACCCGTCATGTAGTATCTAAACCCGTCATGTAGTATCTAAACCCGTCATCTAGTATCTAAACCCGTCATCTAGTATCTAAACCCGTCATGTAGTATCTAAACCCGTCATGTAGTATCTAAACCCGTCATTTAGTATCTAAACCCGTCATGTAGTATCTAAACCCGTCATGTAGTATCTAAACCCGTCATCTAGTATCTAAACCCGTCATGTAGTATCTAAACCCGTCATGTAGTATCTAAACCCGTCATGTAGTATCTAAACCCGTCATGTAGTATCTAAACCCGTCATCTAGTATCTAAACCCGTCATGTAGTATCTAAACCCGTCATGTAGTATCTAAACCCGTCATGTAGTATCTAAACCCGTCATGTAGTATCTAAACCCGTCATGTAGTATCTAAACCCGTCATCTAGTATCTAAACCCGTCATGTAGTATCTAAACCCGTCATGTAGTATCTAAACCCGTCATGTAGTATCTAAACCCGTCATGTAGTATCTAAACCCGTCATGTAGTATCTAAACCCGTCATGTAGTATCTAAACCCGTCATGTAGTATCTAAACCCGTCATGTAGTATCTAAACCCGTCATCTAGTATCTAAACCCGTCATGTAGTATCTAAACCCGTCATGTAGTATCTAAACCCGTCATGTAGTATCTAAACCCGTCATGTAGTATCTAAACCCGTCATGTAGTATCTAAACCCGTCATCTAGTATCTAAACCCGTCATGTAGTATCTAAACCCGTCATGTAGTATCTAAACCCGTCATGTAGTATCTAAACCCGTCATGTAGTATCTAAACCCGTCATGTAGTATCTAAACCCGTCATGTAGTATCTAAACCCGTCATGTAGTATCTAAACCCGTCATGTAGTATCTAAACCCGTCATGTAGTATCTAAACCCGTCATTAGTATCTAAACCCGTCATCTAGTATCTAAACCCGTCATGTAGTATCTAAACCCGTCATGTAGTATCTAAACCCGTCATCTAGTATCTAAACCCGTCATGTAGTATCTAAACCCGTCATGTAGTATCTAAACCCGTCATGTAGTATCTAAACCCGTCATGTAGTATCTAAACCCGTCATCTAGTATCTAAACCCGTCATCTAGTATCTAAACCCGTCATGTAGTATCTAAACCCGTCATCTAGTATCTAAACCCGTCATGTAGTATCTAAACCCGTCATGTAGTATCTAAACCCGTCATCTAGTATCTAAACCCGTCATGTAGTATCTAAACCCGTCATGTAGTATCTAAACCCGTCATGTAGTATCTAAACCCGTCATCTAGTATCTAAACCCGTCATCTAGTATCTAAACCCGTCATGTAGTATCTAAACCCGTCATGTAGTATCTAAACCCGTCATGTAGTATCTAAACCCGTCATGTAGTATCTAAACCCGTCATCTAGTATCTAAACCCGTCATGTAGTATCTAAACCCGTCATGTAGTATCTAAACCCGTCATCTAGTATCTAAACCCGTCATCTAGTATCTAAACCCGTCATGTAGTATCTAAACCCGTCATGTAGTATCTAAACCCGTCATGTAGTATCTAAACCCGTCATCTAGTATCTAAACCCGTCATGTAGTATCTAAACCCGTCATGTAGTATCTAAACCCGTCATGTAGTATCTAAACCCGTCATGTAGTATCTAAACCCGTCATGTAGTATCTAAACCCGTCATCTAGTATCTAAACCCGTCATGTAGTATCTAAACCCGTCATGTAGTATCTAAACCCGTCATGTAGTATCTAAACCCGTCATGTAGTATCTAAACCCGTCATGTAGTATCTAAACCCGTCATCTAGTATCTAAACCCGTCATGTAGTATCTAAACCCGTCATCTAGTATCTAAACCCGTCATGTAGTATCTAAACCCGTCATGTAGTATCTAAACCCGTCATCTAGTATCTAAACCCGTCATCTAGTATCTAAACCCGTCATGTAGTATCTAAACCCGTCATGTAGTATCTAAACCCGTCATCTAGTATCTAAACCCGTCATGTAGTATCTAAACCCGTCATGTAGTATCTAAACCCGTCATGTAGTATCTAAACCCGTCATGTAGTATCTAAACCCGTCATGTAGTATCTAAACCCGTCATGTAGTATCTAAACCCGTCATCTAGTATCTAAACCCGTCATGTAGTATCTAAACCCGTCATGTAGTATCTAAACCCGTCATGTAGTATCTAAACCCGTCATGTAGTATCTAAACCCGTCATCTAGTATCTAAACCCGTCATGTAGTATCTAAACCCGTCATGTAGTATCTAAACCCGTCATGTAGTATCTAAACCCGTCATGTAGTATCTAAACCCGTCATGTAGTATCTAAACCCGTCATGTAGTATCTAAACCCGTCATGTAGTATCTAAACCCGTCATCTAGTATCTAAACCCGTCATGTAGTATCTAAACCCGTCATGTAGTATCTAAACCCGTCATGTAGTATCTAAACCCGTCATGTAGTATCTAAACCCGTCATGTAGTATCTAAACCCGTCATGTAGTATCTAAACCCGTCATGTAGTATCTAAACCCGTCATCTAGTATCTAAACCCGTCATGTAGTATCTAAACCCGTCATGTAGTATCTAAACCCGTCATGTAGTATCTAAACCCGTCATGTAGTATCTAAACCCGTCATGTAGTATCTAAACCCGTCATGTAGTATCTAAACCCGTCATCTAGTATCTAAACCCGTCATGTAGTATCTAAACCCGTCATGTAGTATCTAAACCCGTCATGTAGTATCTAAACCCGTCATGTAGTATCTAAACCCGTCATGTAGTATCTAAACCCGTCATGTAGTATCTAAACCCGTCATCTAGTATCTAAACCCGTCATGTAGTATCTAAACCCGTCATGTAGTATCTAAACCCGTCATGTAGTATCTAAACCCGTCATGTAGTATCTAAACCCGTCATCTAGTATCTAAACCCGTCATCTAGTATCTAAACCCGTCATGTAGTATCTAAACCCGTCATCTAGTATCTAAACCCGTCATGTAGTATCTAAACCCGTCATCTAGTATCTAAACCCGTCATCTAGTATCTAAACCCGTCATGTAGTATCTAAACCCGTCATGTAGTATCTAAACCCGTCATGTAGTATCTAAACCCGTCATGTAGTATCTAAACCCGTCATCTAGTATCTAAACCCGTCATGTAGTATCTAAACCCGTCATGTAGTATCTAAACCCGTCATGTAGTATCTAAACCCGTCATGTAGTATCTAAACCCGTCATGTAGTATCTAAACCCGTCATGTAGTATCTAAACCCGTCATCTAGTATCTAAACCCGTCATGTAGTATCTAAACCCGTCATCTAGTATCTAAACCCGTCATGTAGTATCTAAACCCGTCATGTAGTATCTAAACCCGTCATGTAGTATCTAAACCCGTCATGTAGTATCTAAACCCGTCATGTAGTATCTAAACCCGTCATCTAGTATCTAAACCCGTCATGTAGTATCTAAACCCGTCATGTAGTATCTAAACCCGTCATGTAGTATCTAAACCCGTCATGTAGTATCTAAACCCGTCATCTAGTATCTAAACCCGTCATGTAGTATCTAAACCCGTCATGTAGTATCTAAACCCGTCATCTAGTATCTAAACCCGTCATCTAGTATCTAAACCCGTCATCTAGTATCTAAACCCGTCATGTAGTATCTAAACCCGTCATGTAGTATCTAAACCCGTCATCTAGTATCTAAACCCGTCATGTAGTATCTAAACCCGTCATCTAGTATCTAAACCCGTCATCTAGTATCTAAACCCGTCATGTAGTATCTAAACCCGTCATGTAGTATCTAAACCCGTCATGTAGTATCTAAACCCGTCATGTAGTATCTAAACCCGTCATGTAGTATCTAAACCCGTCATATAGTATCTAAACCCGTCATCTAGTATCTAAACCCGTCATGTAGTATCTAAACCCGTCATGTAGTATCTAAACCCGTCATTTAGTATCTAAACCCGTCATCTAGTATCTAAACCCGTCATGTAGTATCTAAACCCGTCATGTAGTATCTAAACCCGTCATCTAGTATCTAAACCCGTCATGTAGTATCTAAACCCGTCATGTAGTATCTAAACCCGTCATGTAGTATCTAAACCCGTCATGTAGTATCTAAACCCGTCATCTAGTATCTAAACCCGTCATCTAGTATCTAAACCCGTCATGTAGTATCTAAACCCGTCATCTAGTATCTAAACCCGTCATGTAGTATCTAAACCCGTCATGTAGTATCTAAACCCGTCATGTAGTATCTAAACCCGTCATCTAGTATCTAAACCCGTCATGTAGTATCTAAACCCGTCATGTAGTATCTAAACCCGTCATGTAGTATCTAAACCCGTCATCTAGTATCTAAACCCGTCATCTAGTATCTAAACCCGTCATGTAGTATCTAAACCCGTCATGTAGTATCTAAACCCGTCATCTAGTATCTAAACCCGTCATCTAGTATCTAAACCCGTCATGTAGTATCTAAACCCGTCATGTAGTATCTAAACCCGTCATGTAGTATCTAAACCCGTCATCTAGTATCTAAACCCGTCATGTAGTATCTAAACCCGTCATGTAGTATCTAAACCCGTCATGTAGTATCTAAACCCGTCATGTAGTATCTAAACCCGTCATCTAGTATCTAAACCCGTCATCTAGTATCTAAACCCGTCATGTAGTATCTAAACCCGTCATGTAGTATCTAAACCCGTCATTTAGTATCTAAACCCGTCATGTAGTATCTAAACCCGTCATGTAGTATCTAAACCCGTCATCTAGTATCTAAACCCGTCATGTAGTATCTAAACCCGTCATCTAGTATCTAAACCCGTCATGTAGTATCTAAACCCGTCATGTAGTATCTAAACCCGTCATGTAGTATCTAAACCCGTCATGTAGTATCTAAACCCGTCATGTAGTATCTAAACCCGTCATGTAGTATCTAAACCCGTCATCTAGTATCTAAACCCGTCATGTAGTATCTAAACCCGTCATGTAGTATCTAAACCCGTCATGTAGTATCTAAACCCGTCATGTAGTATCTAAACCCGTCATCTAGTATCTAAACCCGTCATCTAGTATCTAAACCCGTCATGTAGTATCTAAACCCGTCATGTAGTATCTAAACCCGTCATTTAGTATCTAAACCCGTCATGTAGTATCTAAACACGTCATGTAGTATCTAAACCTGTCATCTAGTATCTAAACCCGTCATATAGTATCTAAACCCGTCATCTAGTATCTAAACCCGTCATGTAGTA
Organism: Salvelinus fontinalis; assembly: GCF_029448725.1. NCBI lineage: Eukaryota > Metazoa > Chordata > Actinopteri > Salmoniformes > Salmonidae > Salvelinus > Salvelinus fontinalis. Next base: position 18,410 of record NW_026600589.1, on the reverse strand, counting down.
TCTAAACCCGTCATGTAGTATCTAAACCCGTCATCTAGTATCTAAACCTGTCATCTAGTATCTAAACCCGTCATGTAGTATCTAAACCCGTCATCTAGTATCTAAACCCGTCATGTAGTATCTAAACCCGTCATTTAGTATCTAAACCCGTCATCTAGTATCTAAACCCGTCATGTAGTATCTAAACCCTTCATGTAGTATCTAAACCCGTCATGTAGTATCTAAACCCGTCATGTAGTATCTAAACCCGTCATGTAGTATCTAAACCCGTCATGTAGTATCTAAACCCGTCATGTAGTTTCTAAACCCGTCATGTAGTATCTAAACCCGTCATCTAGTATCTAAACCTGTCATCTAGTATCTAAACCTGTCATGTAGTATCTAAACCCGTCATGTAGTATCTAAACCCGTCATGTAGTTTCTAAACCCGTCATCTAGTATCTAAACCTGTCATCTAGTATCTAAACCCGTCATGTAGTATCTAAACCCGTCATGTAGTATCTAAACCCGTCATGTAGTATCTAAACCCGTCATGTAGTATCTAAACCCGTCATGTAGTATCTAAACCCGTCATGTAGTATCTAAACCCGTCATCTAGTATCTAAACCCGTCATGTAGTATCTAAACCCGTCATGTAGTATCTAAACCCGTCATTTAGTATCTAAACCCGTCATCTAGTATCTAAACCCGTCATGTAGTATCTAAACATATCATGTAGTATCTAAACATATAATCTAATATCTAAACCCGTCATGTAGTATCTAAACCCGTCATGTAGTTTCTAAACCCGTCATGTAGTATCTAAACCCGTCATGTAGTATCTAAACCCGTCATCTAGTATCTAAACCTGTCATCTAGTATCTAAACCCGTCATGTAGTATCTAAACCCGTCATCTAGTATCTAAACCCGTCATGTAGTATCTAAACCCGTCATGTAGTTTCTAAACCCGTCATCTAGTATCTAAACCCGTCATGTAGTATCTAAACCTGTCATGTAGTATCTAAACCCGTCATGTAGTATCTAAACCCGTCATCTAGTATCTAAACCTGTCATCTAGTATCTAAACCCGTCATGTAGTATCTAAACCCGTCATGTAGTATCTAAACATATCATGTAGTATCTAAACATATAATCTAGTATCTAAACCCGTCATCTAGTATCTAAACCTGTCATGTAGTATCTAAACCCGTCATGTAGTATCTAAACCCGTCATGTAGTATCTAAACCCGTCATCTAGTATCTAAACCTGTCATCTAGTATCTAAACCCGTCATGTAGTATCTAAACCCGTCATGTAGTTTCTAAACCCGTCATGTAGTATCTAAACCCGTCATCTAGTATCTAAACCTGTCATCTAGTATCTAAACCTGTCATGTAGTATCTAAACCCGTCATGTAGTATCTAAACCCGTCATGTAGTTTCTAAACCCGTCATCTAGTATCTAAACCTGCCATCTAGTATCTAAACCCGTCATGTAGTATCTAAACCCGTCATGTAGTATCTAAACCCGTCATGTAGTATCTAAACCAGTCATGTAGTATCTAAACCCGTCATGTAGTATCTAAACCCGTCATGTAGTATCTAAACCCGTCATCTAGTATCTAAACCCGTCATGTAGTATCTAAACCCGTCATGTAGTATCTAAACCCGTCATGTAGTATCTAAACCCGTCATGTAGTTTCTAAACCCGTCATCTAGTATCTAAACCCGTCATGTAGTATCTAAACATATCATGTAGTATCTAAACATATAATCTAGTATCTAAACCCGTCATCTAGTATCTAAACCTGTCATCTAGTATCTAAACCTGTCATGTAGTATCTAAACCCGTCATGTAGTATCTAAACCCGTCATGTAGTATCTAAACCCGTCATCTAGTATCTAAACCTGTCATCTAGTATCTAAACCTGTCATGTAGTATCTAAACCCGTCATGTAGTATCTAAACCCGTCATGTAGTTTCTAAACCCGTCATCTAGTATCTAAACCTGTCATCTAGTATCTAAACCCGTCATGTAGTATCTAAACCCGTCATGTAGTATCTAAACCCGTCATTTAGTATCTAAACCCGTCATGTAGTATCTAAACACGTCAAGTAGTATCTAAACCTGTCATCTAGTATCTAAACCCGTCATATAGTATCTAAACCCGTCATCTAGTATCTAAACCTGTCATGTAGTATCTAAACCCGTCATGTAGTATCTAAACCCGTCATCTAGTATCTAAACCTGTCATCTAGTATCTAAACCCGTCATGTAGTATCTAAACCCGTCATCTAGTATCTAAACCCGTCATGTAGTATCTAAACCCGTCATTTAGTTTCTAAACCCGTCATCTAGTATCTAAACCCGTCATGTAGTATCTAAACCCTTCATGTAGTATCTAAACCCGTCATGTAGTATCTAAACCCGTCATGTAGTATCTAAACCCGTCATGTAGTATCTAAACCCGTCATGTAGTATCTAAACCCGTCATGTAGTTTCTAAACCCGTCATGTAGTATCTAAACCCGTCATCTAGTATCTAAACCTGTCATCTAGTATCTAAACCTGTCATGTAGTATCTAAACCCGTCATGTAGTATCTAAACCCGTCATGTAGTTTCTAAACCCGTCATCTAGTATCTAAACCTGTCATCTAGTATCTAAACCCGTCATGTAGTATCTAAACCGTCATGTAGTATCTAAACCCGTCATGTAGTATCTAAACCCGTCATGTAGTATCTAAACCCGTCATGTAGTATCTAAACCCGTCATGTAGTATCTAAACCCGTCATCTAGTATCTAAACCCGTCATGTAGTATCTAAACCCGTCATGTAGTATCTAAACCCGTCATTTAGTATCTAAACCCGTCATCTAGTATCTAAACCCGTCATGTAGTATCTAAACATATCATGTAGTATCTAAACATATAATCTAATATCTAAACCCGTCATGTAGTATCTAAACCCGTCATGTAGTTTCTAAACCCGTCATGTAGTATCTAAACCCGTCATGTAGTATCTAAACCCGTCATCTAGTATCTAAACCTGTCATCTAGTATCTAAACCCGTCATGTAGTATCTAAACCCGTCATCTAGTATCTAAACCCGTCATGTAGTATCTAAACCCGTCATGTAGTTTCTAAACCCGTCATCTAGTATCTAAACCCGTCATGTAGTATCTAAACCTGTCATGTAGTATCTAAACCCGTCATGTAGTATCTAAACCCGTCATCTAGTATCTAAACCTGTCATCTAGTATCTAAACCCGTCATGTAGTATCTAAACCCGTCATGTAGTATCTAAACATATCATGTAGTATCTAAACATATAATCTAGTATCTAAACCCGTCATCTAGTATCTAAACCTGTCATGTAGTATCTAAACCCGTCATGTAGTATCTAAACCCGTCATCTAGTATCTAAACCTGTCATCTAGTATCTAAACCCGTCATGTAGTATCTAAACCCGTCATGTAGTATCTAAACATATCATGTAGTATCTAAACATATAATCTAGTATCTACACCCGTCATGTAGTATCTAAACCTGTCATGTAGTATCTAAACCCGTCATGTAGTATCTAAACCCGTCATGTAGTTTCTAAACCCGTCATCTAGTATCTAAACCTGTCATCTAGTATCTAAACCCGTCATGTAGTATCTAAACCCGTCATGTAGTATCTGAACCCGTAATTTAGTATCTAAACCCGTCATGTAGTATCTAAACCCGTCATGTAGTATCTAAACGTGTCATCTAGTATCTAAACCCGTCATGTAGTATCTAAACCCGTCATCTAGTATCTAAACCTGTCATGTAGTATCTAAACCCGTCATGTAGTATCTAAACCCGTCATCTAGTATCTAAACCTGTCATCTAGTATCTAAACCCGTCATGTAGTATCTAAACCCGTCATGTAGTTTCTAAACCCGTCATCTAGTATCTAAACCCGTCATGTAGTATCTAAACCCGTCATGTAGTATCTAAACCCGTCATGTAGTATCTAAACCCGTCATGTAGTATCTAAACCCGTCATGTAGTTTCTAAACCCGTCATGTAGTATCTAAACCCGTCATCTAGTATCTAAACCTGTCATCTAGTATCTAAACCTGTCATGTAGTATCTAAACCCGTCATGTAGTATCTAAACCCGTCATGTAGTTTCTAAACCCGTCATCTAGTATCTAAACCTGTCATCTAGTATCTAAACCCGTCATGTAGTATCTAAACCCGTCATGTAGTATCTAAACCCGTCATGTAGTATCGAAACCCGTCATGTAGTATCTAAACCCGTCATGTAGTATCTAAACCCGTCATGTAGTTTCTAAACCCGTCATCTAGTATCTAAACCCGTCATGTAGTTTCTAAACCTGTCATCTAGTATCTAAACCTGTCATGTAGTATCTAAACCCGTCATGTAGTATCTAAACCCGTCATCTAGTATCTAAACCCGTCATGTAGTTTCTAAACCCGTCATCTAGTATCTAAACCTGTCATCTAGTATCTAAACCCGTCATGTAGTATCTAAACCCGTCATGTAGTATCTAAACCCGTCATGTAGTATCTAAACCCGTCATGTAGTATCTAAACCCGTCATGTAGTATCTAAACCCGTCATATAGTATCTAAACCCGTCATCTAGTATCTAAACCCGTCATGTAGTATCTAAACCCGTCATGTAGTATCTAAACCCGTCATTTAGTATCTAAACCCGTCATCTAGTATCTAAACCCGTCATGTAGTATCTAAACATATCATGTAGTATCTAAACATATAATCTAATATCTAAACCCGTCATGTAGTATCTAAACCCGTCATGTAGTTTCTAAACCCGTCATGTAGTATCTAAACCCGTCATGTAGTATCTAAACCCGTCATCTAGTATCTAAACCTGTCATCTAGTATCTAAACCCGTCATGTAGTATCTAAACCCGTCATCTAGTATCTAAACCCGTCATGTAGTATCTAAACCCGTCATCTAGTATCTAAACCTGTCACCTAGTATCTAAACCTGTCATGTAGTATCTAAACACGTCATGTAGTATCTAAACCCGTCATGTAGTTTCTAAACCCGTCATCTAGTATCTAAACCTGTCATCTAGTATCTAAACCCGTCATGTAGTATCTAAACCCGTCATGTAGTATCTAAACCCGTCATGTAGTATCGAAACCCGTCATGTAGTATCTAAACCCGTCATGTAGTATCTAAACCCGTCATGTAGTTTCTAAACCCGTCATCTAGTATCTAAACCCGTCATGTAGTTTCTAAACCCGTCATCTAGTATCTAAACCCGTCATGTAGTATCTAAACCCGTCATGTAGTATCTAAACCCGTCATGTAGTATCTAAACCCGTCATGTAGTATCTAAACCCGTCATGTAGTATCTAAACCCGTCAACTAGTATCTAAACCCGTCATGTAGTGTCTAAACCCGTCATGTAGTATCTAAACCCGTCATGTAGTATCTAAACCCGTCATGTAGTTTCTAAACCCGTCATCTAGTATCTAAACCCGTCATGTAGTATCTAAACATATCATGTAGTATCTAAACATATAATCTAGTATCTAAACCCGTCATCTAGTATCTAAACCTGTCATCTAGTATCTAAACCTGTCATGTAGTATCTAAACCCGTCATGTAGTATCTAAACCCGTCATCTAGTATCTAAACCCGTCATGTAGTTTCTAAACCCGTCATCTAGTATCTAAACCTGTCATCTAGTATCTAAACCCGTCATGTAGTATCTAAACCCGTCATGTAGTATCTAAACCCGTCATGTAGTATCTAAACCCGTCATGTAGTATCTAAACCCGTCATGTAGTATCTAAACCCGTCATATAGTATCTAAACCCGTCATCTAGTATCTAAACCCGTCATGTAGTATCTAAACCCGTCATGTAGTATCTAAACCCGTCATTTAGTATCTAAACCCGTCATCTAGTATCTAAACCCGTCATGTAGTATCTAAACATATCATGTAGTATCTAAACCCGTCATTTAGTATCTAAACCCGTCATCTAGTATCTAAACCCGTCATGTAGTATCTAAACATATCATGTAGTATCTAAACATATAATCTAATATCTAAACCCGTCATGTAGTATCTAAACCCGTCATGTAGTTTCTAAACCCGTCATGTAGTATCTAAACCCGTCATGTAGTATCTAAACCCGTCATCTAGTATCTAAACCTGTCATCTAGTATCTAAACCCGTCATGTAGTATCTAAACCCGTCATCTAGTATCTAAACCCGTCATGTAGTATCTAAACCCGTCATGTAGTTTCTAAACCCGTCATCTAGTATCTAAACCCGTCATGTAGTATCTAAACCTGTCATGTAGTATCTAAACCCGTCATGTAGTATCTAAACCCGTCATCTAGTATCTAAACCTGTCATCTAGTATCTAAACCCGTCATGTAGTATCTAAACCCGTCATGTAGTATCTAAACATATCATGTAGTATCTAAACATATAATCTAGTATCTAAACCCGTCATCTAGTATCTAAACCTGTCATGTAGTATCTAAACCCGTCATGTAGTATCTAAACCCGTCATCTAGTATCTAAACCTGTCATCTAGTATCTAAACCCGTCATGTAGTATCTAAACCCGTCATGTAGTATCTAAACATATCATGTAGTATCTAAACATATAATCTAGTATCTACACCCGTCATGTAGTATCTAAACCTGTCATGTAGTATCTAAACCCGTCATGTAGTATCTAAACCCGTCATGTAGTTTCTAAACCCGTCATCTAGTATCTAAACCTGTCATCTAGTATCTAAACCCGTCATGTAGTATCTAAACCCGTCATGTAGTATCTAAACCCGTAATTTAGTATCTAAACCCGTCATGTAGTATCTAAACCCGTCATGTAGTATCTAAACCTGTCATCTAGTATCTAAACCCGTCATGTAGTATCTAAACCCGTCATCTAGTATCTAAACCTGTCATGTAGTATCTAAACCCGTCATGTAGTATCTAAACCCGTCATCTAGTATCTAAACCTGTCATCTAGTATCTAAACCCGTCATGTAGTATCTAAACCCGTCATGTAGTTTCTAAACCCGTCATCTAGTATCTAAACCCGTCATGTAGTATCTAAACCCGTCATGTAGTATCTAAACCCGTCATGTAGTATCTAAACCCGTCATGTAGTATCTAAACCCGTCATGTAGTTTCTAAACCCGTCATGTAGTATCTAAACCCGTCATCTAGTATCTAAACCTGTCATCTAGTATCTAAACCTGTCATGTAGTATCTAAACCCGTCATGTAGTATCTAAACCCGTCATGTAGTTTCTAAACCCGTCATCTAGTATCTAAACCTGTCATCTAGTATCTAAACCCGTCATGTAGTATCTAAACCCGTCATGTAGTATCTAAACCCGTCATGTAGTATCGAAACCCGTCATGTAGTATCTAAACCCGTCATGTAGTATCTAAACCCGTCATGTAGTTTCTAAACCCGTCATCTAGTATCTAAACCCGTCATGTAGTTTCTAAACCTGTCATCTAGTATCTAAACCTGTCATGTAGTATCTAAACCCGTCATGTAGTATCTAAACCCGTCATCTAGTATCTAAACCCGTCATGTAGTTTCTAAACCCGTCATCTAGTATCTAAACCTGTCATCTAGTATCTAAACCCGTCATGTAGTATCTAAACCCGTCATGTAGTATCTAAACCCGTCATGTAGTATCTAAACCCGTCATGTAGTATCTAAACCCGTCATGTAGTATCTAAACCCGTCATATAGTATCTAAACCCGTCATCTAGTATCTAAACCCGTCATGTAGTATCTAAACCCGTCATGTAGTATCTAAACCCGTCATTTAGTATCTAAACCCGTCATCTAGTATCTAAACCCGTCATGTAGTATCTAAACATATCATGTAGTATCTAAACATATAATCTAATATCTAAACCCGTCATGTAGTATCTAAACCCGTCATGTAGTTTCTAAACCCGTCATGTAGTATCTAAACCCGTCATGTAGTATCTAAACCCGTCATCTAGTATCTAAACCTGTCATCTAGTATCTAAACCCGTCATGTAGTATCTAAACCCGTCATCTAGTATCTAAACCCGTCATGTAGTATCTAAACCCGTCATCTAGTATCTAAACCTGTCACCTAGTATCTAAACCTGTCATGTAGTATCTAAACACGTCATGTAGTATCTAAACCCGTCATGTAGTTTCTAAACCCGTCATCTAGTATCTAAACCTGTCATCTAGTATCTAAACCCGTCATGTAGTATCTAAACCCGTCATGTAGTATCTAAACCCGTCATGTAGTATCGAAACCCGTCATGTAGTATCTAAACCCGTCATGTAGTATCTAAACCCGTCATGTAGTTTCTAAACCCGTCATCTAGTATCTAAACCCGTCATGTAGTTTCTAAACCCGTCATCTAGTATCTAAACCCGTCATGTAGTATCTAAACCCGTCATGTAGTATCTAAACCCGTCATGTAGTATCTAAACCCGTCATGTAGTATCTAAACCCGTCATGTAGTATCTAAACCCGTCAACTAGTATCTAAACCCGTCATGTAGTGTCTAAACCCGTCATGTAGTATCTAAACCCGTCATGTAGTATCTAAACCCGTCATGTAGTTTCTAAACCCGTCATCTAGTATCTAAACCCGTCATGTAGTATCTAAACATATCATGTAGTATCTAAACATATAATCTAGTATCTAAACCCGTCATCTAGTATCTAAACCTGTCATCTAGTATCTAAACCTGTCATGTAGTATCTAAACCCGTCATGTAGTATCTAAACGTGACATCCGGTTTGGAGCGAGCGGTCGCATTTGCATTCGCTCTGCAGGTAGTATAAATTTTCATTACATTGTATTACATTTCATTATATTCCAACGGTTTAATTTGTCTAACCTTAGCAATTTCTTCTTAGCTAGCTACTTAGCCGTCTGTGTATAAAAGATAATTGCGTATTTATCGTATTTCGTCGCCTATCGTAGCCCAGCAGCTAGCAAACGTCCACCGTCTACCGTATAACTTTTCATTACATTTCATTATAGTACAACGGTCTGATTTTCATTTCATTACAGTACAACGGTTTGATTTGGTTGATCTTAGCTAGCTACATAGCCGTCTTTGCATCAAACATAATTGTGTAGTTATTGAGGTTCGCCAGCTAGCTATTTTCGCCCCAACGTAACGCAACGTAGCCAACACGGCTACCTAGCCAGCTTGCCACCGAATAGCAGCATTGTAGAAACGAGTGCATTACAACGTAACGACTTGATCAGTGTAGTGTTGGCTGACTACACAGTTGTCTTTGCTATCTTTGATTTGCATTTGTTCGATCTTAGCTAGCTACTTAGCTGGCTACATAGCCGTCTCTGTATCGGTGATAATTGTGTAGTTATCAAGGTTCGCTGAGGTTCGCTAGCCAGGTATTCTCGCCCTAACGTAACGTAACGTAGTAAACCCTGCTAGCTAGCCAGCTAGCCACCAATTAGCAGCACTGTAGAAACGATTACATTACAACGGAACGACTTGACTTGTGTAGTGTTAGCTAGCTACATAGTTTTCTCTGCTATCTTTGTATCTAAGATAATTGTGTAGCTCTGAGTAATTATCGGTTAGCTAGCCAGCTATTTTTTTCGCCTGCCGCGCTGTCGTCCTCCTACCTAGCCAACGCTGCTAGCTAGCCAACTTCTACCGAATAGCAGCACTGTAGAAACTTACATTACAACGGAACGACTTGATTAGCGTAGTGTTAGCTAGTTGTCTTTGCTGTCCTTGTATCCACGATAATTGTGTAGTTTAGAGAAATTTAGTGAAATTGTCGAGGTTACCTAGCCAGCTTCACTTTCAACAACGTAGCCACTGCTAGCCAGGCTACTTCACCAGCCAGCAGTACTATATCATTTTAGTCAATAAGATCTTGTATTTTATTTTTATTTTTTTTTGCAACGTAAGCTTAACTTTCTGAACATTCGAGACGTGTAGCCCACTTGTCATTCTAATCTCCTTTGCATTAGCGTAGCCTCTTCTGTAGCCTGTCAACCATGTGTCTGTCTATCCCTGTTCTCTCCTCTCTGCACAGACCATACAAACGCTTCACACCGCGTGGCCGCGCCCACCCTAACCTGGTGGTCCCAGCCCGCACGACCCACGTGGAGTTCCAGGTCTCCGGTAGCCTCTGGAACTGCCGATCTGCGGCCAACAAGGCAGAGCTCATCTCAGCCTATGCGTCCCTCCAGTCCCTCGACTTCCTGGCACTGACGGAAACATGGCTCACCACAGATAACACTGCTACTCCTACTGCTCTCTCTTCGTCTGCCCACGTGTTCTCGCACACCCCGAGACCGTCTGGTCAGCGGGGTGGTGGCACCGGGATCCTCATCTCTCCCAAGTGGTCATTCTCTCTTTCTCCCCTTACCCATCTGTCTATCGCCTCCTTTGAATTCCATGCTGTCACAGTTACCAGCCCTTTCAAGCTTAACATCCTTATCATTTATCGCCCTCCAGGTTCCCTTGGAGAGTTCATCAATGAGCTTGATGCCTTGATAAGCTCCTTTCCTGAGGACGGCTCACCTCTCACAGTTCTGGGTGACTTTAACCTCCCCATGTCTACCTTTGACTCATTCCTCTCTGCCTCCTTCTTTCCACTCCTCTCCTCTTTTGACCTCACCCTCTCACCTTCCCCCCCTACTCACAAGGCAGGCAATACGCTTGACCTCATCTTTACTAGATGCTGTTCTTCCACTAACCTCATTGCAACTCCCCTCCAAGTCTCCGACCACTACCTTGTATCCTTTTCCCTCTCGCTCTCATCCAACACTTCCCACACTGCCCCTACTCGGATGGTATCGCGCCGTCCCAACCTCCGCTCTCTCTCCCCCGCTACTCTCTCCTCTTCCATCCTATCATCTCTTCCCTCTGCCCAAACCTTCTCCAACCTATCTCCTGATTCTGCCTCCTCAACCCTCCTCTCCTCCCTTTCTGCATCCTTTGACTCTCTATGTCCCCTATCCTCCAGGCCGGCTCGGTCCTCCCCTCCCGCTCCGTGGCTCGACGACTCATTGCGAGCTCACAGAACAGGGCTCCGGGCAGCCGAGCGGAAATGGAGGAAAACTCGCCTCCCTGCGGACCTGGCATCCTTTCACTCCCTCCTCTCTACATTTTCCTCTTCTGTCTCTGCTGCTAAAGCCACTTTCTACCACTCTAAATTCCAAGCATCTGCCTCTAACCCTAGTAAGGGAAGTCCCCCCCCAATTGTACAAAATAACATGGCAAGTTATTGGCACCGAGCGCAGCATATACACGATGGACAAGTACACTAGTTCTGGCCCGCTTTCATCCAAAGCTGATGGCAAATGCCATGCTGCAAATGAGCTGTGTAACACTCCAAAATTCCTATAGTGGGCGAGTGTGTTCCATCTAAATTTTTCATAGGCTTTATGTAACGCAAGTCAAAACCCAAGAGTCAAATTTTGAGATTTTGAAAGTTTTGGCAAAAACTTATCACCCCCTTAAAAAAGTGCTTTCTGGACCGTTTTTTGAAATTCTTTCGAGTTTTTTGTCAATTACACATGTGTAAGAACTATATGAAAATACTTTTGTCAAATTTTATTAACATAATTTTTTTAGATTTTTTTTTTTGAACTTAAGGTATATGTTTTGTACATTTGGAATGTGATTTCATAGGAAGTCAAAAGTCAAAAGTCAAAAATGTCAAAAATTTGGAAAAAACGTATCACCCCCTTTAAAAAAGTGCTTTCTGGACCGTTTTTCGAAATTCTTTCGAGTTTTATGGCAATTACACATGTGTAAGAACTGTATGAAAATACATTAGTCACATTTTATTATCATAATTTTTTGTAAATGTTTATTTGAACTTAAGCAATATGGTTTGTGCATTTGGAATATGATTTCATAGGAAGTCAAAAGTCAAAAGTCAAAAATGTCAAAAATTTGGAAAAAACGTATCACCCCCTTTAAAAAAGTGCTTTCTGGACCGTTTTTCGAAATTCTTTCGATTTTTAGGTCAATTACACACGTATAAGAACTGTATGAAAATACATTAGTCACATTTTATTATCATAATTTTTTTGTAAATGTTTATTTGAACATAAGGAATATGTTTTGTGCATTTGGAATATGATTTCATAGGAAGTCAAAAGTCAAAAGTCAAAAATGTGAATAAATTAGAAAAAACTTATCAAACCCTTTAAAAAAGTGCTTTTTTGGATTTCATATTCAAAAATAACATTTTGTTTTTAAAAGGCCAAAATGAAGCATTTAAAACGGTTTTGAAAAATGACACCTGGTACCCAAAACATGAAACATAGAATATTTTTTGACTTTTTTTGGAAACCTCCTTAAATCACTCAGGCCGGACCCCCATTGACTCGAGAAAAAAAAAAAAAAAAAAATTCCAGAAGAAAAAACAGAATATTTTCTGACTTTTTTTGAAAACCTCCATAAATCACTCAGGCCAGCACCCATTGATTTTTGCCCGTAAATAGTGCTCCCAGAGCGGGTATGGAATTCTGGATGCCCCCTAAAAGCAATTTCAACCATGGCACCTGGTAACCCAAAAAATGAAACAGAATATTTTTTGACTTTTTTTGGAAACCTCCTTAAATCACTCAGGCCGGACCCCCATTGACACGAGAAGAAAAAACAAAACAAAAGTTCCAGAAGAAAAAACAGAATATTTTCTGACTTTTTTTGAAAACCTCCATAAATCACTCAGGCCAGCACACATTGATTTTTGCCCGTAAATAGTGCTCCCAGAGCGGGTATGGAAGTCTGGATGCCCCCTAAAAGCATTTAAGGCTCTGTGTGTCTTTAAGCACCATATCCTTGCTGTGTGTGTGTGAGCTTTTCTTTGACATCTGTTTAGAGAAATGACTGATTTACAGTTCATGAAGGTTGCCTAATCACACACTTAAAGTTTTGGAAAGATCTGACTTTTTTAAGCCTTTGAAACAGCACCTGTGACCCCATTTTAAGGCACTTCCGGTTGGCACAGGAAGCTTAGAATCAACACAGGTAGACCTCATAGTGGCTTGATGGATTGACATTGAAGACAGGTTCATAAGACATTCATAACCCACATAGGGTTTATTTAAAGAATGCACGTTACATTTGCATATGATTCAACAGTGAAAAACATCACATCATATTGCAAACATAACACAGTGTTATATTTGCAATATGATGTATTGAATCATATTGCAAACATAACAGTGTGTTACATTTGCAATATGATGTGTTGAATCATATTGCAAACATAACACACACTGTTACATTTGCAATATGATGTGTTGATTCATATTGCAAATGTAACGCGCATTCTTTAAATACTTTAGAAATACAAAATTGAACATCCTGATGACCTCAGGATGGCCGGCCAGTGTTAGTGGTTCCTCTCCATCGCTCGTTGCGTGAAAATTTCATCATGTCGATTTTGCTGATGGTACCCCCGCGTTGAAACATATTGCAATTGTACAAAAGTCAACTAGCAAGTCGGTGTCCATCAGTCAATTGGATATTTTCAGACACCAAACTGATACCATCTGACACCAAACTCACTTTTTCCAACTCCTTTAGAAGCCAACTATAACATATTTCAGAGCAGGCCCAAAATTCACAGCGCCTTCCATTTAAACCATAATAAACCAAATAATACGTAGTTATGTTCTAGCTGCGGGTCCAATTTTCACATTATGTTTAGCCCTATGTGAGGCGACCTCGAATCCCAAGTTTCGGCTCGATAGTTCATTCGGTGCCCGAGCAAAACCCTAATTGGTGCTGAAAATCCACTGTTTTCATTGCCTTGCTACGGGGTCCTTGAATGAGCAATCAAACAGGCTCGTTGGAGTTTGTATCTATGGGCCGAGCCGGTTTCAATGCACCTAGTCTTGAGACTCTGGGACTTTTCTAAATGTCGTCCATTTCGTTGAGCTGAAATGAATTGAAAACATGGCAAATACACGAGGCTGTTTATCGGTCCGAGAACCTTCTAGAGCCACATAAATCACCGTGCACAATCGACCTGAGGTCTAGAACAGGTTTGTAAATTTTCAGAACTCTAGGTCTGACGGTTCTTTAAAAGTTCAAACAAAAGTAACTACTACATGCACTGTCTGCCTCTTAGCCCCTCAGTGTGTCCCTCCATCATTTCTGTTGATTTTGTATTTTTTTTTTTTTTTAAATCTGATGGGATGAATGACTGATTTACAGTTCAGGAGGGTTGTCTATTCACATATATGAAGTTTTGGAAAGATTTGACCTTTTTAACCCTTCAAAACAGCCCATTTGACACCAATTATGGCACTTCCGGTTGGCACAGGAAGTTGAAAATAAACACATATACTCACTGGAGTATGCTGTTTGAGAATCCTGAATTTTAAGTCTATATGTTAAAATTTGACTGATTTACATAGGGCTGAATGCACTATTTCTCTCAAACTGCAGGTTGGCTATTGCAAACACTTTTAGGGTGTTTTAACCACTTCCGGTTGCTCCAGGAAGCTTAGAATCGACACAGGTAGACCTCATGGTGGTCTGATGGACTGACATCAAAGACAGGTTCATAAGACAATCATAACCCACATAGGCTTTAGGTTGAATTTAGAGGTGCAGTCAATGTATTCCATTGGGGAGACATTTCATTGTAAACTATTTCATGTAAACACCTTCTTTTAACTGTGAAGGGTTAATGCCACAAGGTCAAGGTTAGGCTTGCACAGATCGGGAGGACCTTAGGATTGTTCCTGAGGTGAAATTGTGCTTCTAACCTTAACGGTTCTCTCTCTGTGTCCCAAAAGCAAATGAAATTGACATTAAGGTCAAAAGGTCATTTGTGTCCGTTCTCTTGTAACGGTCGCTGCGCTCAGACCGAGCGAGCTACGGTCAAGCGGGGCGTCTCGTTGAACTCGGCACGGCCTGGAGATAATAGTAATGCCATTGCAGGCTTTGTGTGTCGTTAAGCACCGTACTTTTTCACTCCATCACTGCTTTGTGTGTGTTTTTGTGTGTGAGAGAGCTTTCCTTTGACATCTGCTTAGAGAAATTACTGATTTACAGTTCATGTGGGTTGTCTAATCACACAATTGAAGTTTTGAAAAGTTCTGACCTTTTTAACCCTTCGAAACAGAACCATGACTCCATTTTAAGGCACTTCCGGTTGGCACAGGAAGCTATAGTTAAACACATATCTTGACTGGGGTATGCTGTTAAAGAATCCTGAGTTTTAAGTCTATACGTTAAGAATTGACTGATCTACATAGGGTTGAATGCAGTGATTTTTCAAAATTGCAAGTCATGTATATCAGGATATCTTTTAGGCTGATTTAACCACTTCCGGTTGCTCCAGGAAGCTTAGAATCAACACAGGTAGACCTCATAGTGGCCTGATGGACTGACATCAAAGACAGGTTCATAAGACATTCATAACCCATTTAGGCTTCAGGTTGAATTTAGAGGTGCAGTCAATGTGTTGCTATGGGATGACAACGACATGCTAGTTGACTTGCTAGGCGACTTTTGTACAATTTCAATATGTTTCAACGCGGGGGTACCATCACCAAAATCGACATGATGAAATTTCACCTAACGAGCGATGGAGAGGAACCACTGTCACTGCCCGGCCATCCTGAGGTCATCAGGACGTTGACTTTTGTATGTCCAAGGTATTTAAAGAATGCACGTTACATTTGCAATATGATTCAACATCACATCATATTGCAAATGTAACAGGCATTTGCAATATGAAAAACATCACATCATATTGCAAATGTAACGTGCATTCTCTTAAATACTTTAGAAATGCAAAAGTCAACGTTCTGATGACCTCAGGATGGCCGGGCAGTGATAGTGGTTCCTCTCCATCGCTCGTTTTGTGAAATTTCATCATGTCGCTTTTTCCTCATGGTACCTCCCCGTTGAAACATATTGCAATTGTACAAAAGTCAACGAGCAAGTCAGTGTCCATCAGTCAAATAGATATTTTCAGACACCAAACTGATACCATCTGACTCCAAACTCACTTTTTCCAACTCCTTTCGATGCCAACTATAACATATTTCAGAGCAGGCCCAAAATTCACAGCGCTTTCTCTTTAAACCATAATAAAACAAATAATACATAGTTATGTTCTAGCTGCGGGTCCAATGTTCACATTATGTTTAGCCCTATGTGAGGCGACCTCGAATCCCAAGTTTCGGCTCGATAGGTCATTCGGTGTCCGAGCAAAACGCTAATTGGTGCTGAAAATCCACTGTTTTCATTGCCTTGCTACGGGGTCCTTGAATGAGCAATCAAACAGGCTCGTTGGGGTCTGTCTCTATGGGCCGAGCCGGTTTCAACGCACCTAGCCTTGAGACTCTGGGACTTTTCTAAAGGTCGTCCGTTTCGTTGAGGTCAAATGAATTGAAAACATGGCAAATACACGAGGCTTTTTATCGATCCGAGAACCTTCTAGAGTCATATAATTCACTGTGCACAATCGACCTGAGGTCTAGAACAGGTTTGTAAATTTTTAGAACTCTAGGTCTGACGGTTCTTTAAAAGTTGGAACAAAAGTAACTACTGCAGGCACTGTCTGCCTCTTAGCCCCTCAGAGTGTCCCTCCATCATTTCTGTGTGGGTGTGATTTTTTTTTTTTTTGAGATCTGATGGGATGAATGACTGATTTACAGTTCAGGAAGGTTGTCTATTCACATATATGAAGTTTTGGAAAGATTTGACATTTTTAACCCTTTGAAACAGCCCATTTGACACCAATTATGGCACTTCCGGTTGGCACAGGAAGCTGAAAAAACCCACATATCATCACTGGAGTATGTTGTTACAGAATCCTGAGTTTTAAGTCTGTATGTTAAAAATTGACTGATTTACATAGGGTTGAATGCACTATTTCTCTCATACTGCATGTTGGGTATGGCAAACACTTTTAGGGTGATTTAACCACTTCCGGTTGCTCCAGGAAGCTTAGAATCGACACAGGTAGACCTCATGGTGGCCTGATGGACTGACATCAAAGACAGGTCCATAAGACAATCATAACCCACATAGGCTTTAGGTTGAATTTAGAGGTGCAGTCAATGTATTCCAATGGGGAGACATTTCATTGATGTAAACACCTTCTTTTAACTGTGAAGGGTTAATGCCACAAGGTCAGGGTTAGGCTTGCACAGATCGGGAGGACCTTAAGAACACTCCTGAGGTGAAATTGTGTTTCTAGCCTTAACGGTTCTCTCTCTGTGTCCCAAAAGCAAATGAAATTGACATTGAGGTCAAAAGGTCATTCGTGTCCGTTCTCTTGTAACGGTCGCTGCGCTCAGACCGAGCGAGCTACGGTCAAGCGGGGCATCTCGTTGAACTCGGCACGGCCTAGAGATAATAGTCATGCCATTTTGGGCTTTGTGTGTCTTTAAGCACCGTACTTTTTCACTCCATCCTTCCTTTTTGTGTGTGTGTTTTTGAGTGAGAGAGCTTTTCTTTGACATCTGTTTGGAAAAATGACTGATTACAGTTCATGAGGGTTGTCTAATCACACAAGTGAAGTTTTGAAAAGATCTGACCTTTATTACCCTTCAAACCTGACCCTATGGCACCATTTAAGGGACTTCCAGTTGACATAGGAAGCTGAACGTGAACACATACCCTCCTTGGGGTAGGCTCTTATATAATATTGAGTTTTAAGTCTTTATGTTAAGAGCGGACTTATTTAAAGAGGGTTAAAGGAGTGTGTGTTATTTCATAAAATCATATAAAATCACAGGATTCTCGCAGAGCTTCGAGACCCACTTTAAAAATGTACGTCTGAACACAGTGCAACTGGATCTGTGATTTTTTTGAAAAAAAAAATCCTCTTTGTGAACATCACCAAACGGTCAATGTACGATTTCTCTTAAATTACAATAGATAAATGGCTGGTTCTTTTTTTCCTGACACCGTATGCTTATGTACTTTGACATGAAGCGGTCAAATTAGCACCCCACTTGCGTTTTAACCCTTTAATCTCAGAAAAATAGCCATAACTCAAAAAGCGCCGAGGTCTCGACGCCATCTTGTTCGGGGCCAACTGCCCATTACTCCAAACCTACGCTCGCCGAGTTTCGTCTTCGAAATATTTTCAGTTTAGGAGAAAAGGCCGCGCTCGTTTGCCTAGTGCTCGTGCGCCTGCAATATGATTTATTTTCCCTCTTGTGGGAATTTTCGAGAATGCAGAAAAAAGTCAAAAATTTGTCATTTTTATAAAACGGAAACCGAAATTCCGAAACGTTTTTTTGAGTGACTTCCTGAAAGAGCTCTCCGCCGCCCACGGCCCGACGCCGTCCGCGATTTTCTGCGACGCAATAAGACGTCAGGTAAGGGACCGTACATTTGCAATGGGACTTTCTTCACTAACCATACGGCTCCCGTCTCAGAGTTCCCTTA